>NC_136512.1:84314482-84339482 GCF_053919585.1 Euprymna scolopes | reverse complement strand
TACTAAAAATGTAAAACACATTTGGGAAAGAAAATTTTCTATTTATAACATAGCGGACCGACGATTCAAACTAAATTATCGAAGTTAAACAACGTTCAGTCTAGTCAGGACTAAACGGGAGACCTTTTTGCGATGACGGGTCGCTGTATGTGGAATAACAAAAAAAAAACTTATCTGTAATACCTGTAAACGCGCTGCCAAAAATAACTTCTCCCTCTCGGGACATACAGGCGATTCTGAACCAATTGCATATTAAACATTGCATGGAAACTTTATATTTAGACGAATGAACCCTCCGCATCCAGAAAAGGTGAATAGGGCAGGAGAAGAAAAGGTGGAAGCCGACTAAAAATCTCTAGAGTGTATACCACATCAAGATCACAGGAGAGACCACAGACGATTCTAAAAATGCAAAACATCTTTAGAAGCGAAGAAAATCCTATTAAAACTGCAGAGGTCGTCGGAGATCTAAACTGATCTTCCCACACGACTTAATCCTGCTCTTGCTTTTTAAGCAACAGTGAACCTGGTTAATGTCAGGTGAGTGACCTTTTAGTAATACCAGGTACCGTGTGTTAGACGGTGGCGACACCTAACCGCAATAACTGTAAAAAAATAAAATAACCTGGTCAAATTCATTCGTGCTGAACAATATATACAGGCGACTGTGAACCGACTTTGAATGCAATATTTCCTAAAAACTTCTGCGTTAGAAAGGAACGCCGGCTCAAAACGCCCGACGTGAATGCCACATCGAGGTAAAAGCAGGGTCAACGGATGACACTAAAAAGGTAAAACACCTTTTATAACTTCTATTTTATAAGTTTTCTTTATCCATCATTTGCAATTAATTAACCAAGTGATGCATCTTTACATACGTCAGTGTCTATCACTTTCAACCTTTCTTACTTCATCTTATTTGATCTTTCGATCTTATTCATGCGATGTCTATCCACTCTCTAACTCTCTGCTTATTAATTAAAACAAATACATTGAAATCCATTGCTAAGGCTGCTGCAAAGTACGTGAGCTCTCTCTCTCTCTCTCTCTCTCTCTCTCTCTTTATCGTGTTAGAAAATTAATCAAACCTGAGAGTATTTTAGATCTCTACAAAATCACTATTCGCCCACGCAGAGTATTGTCTCTACATCGGGACTAGTACAGTCAGAGAGAGAGAGAGAGAGAGAGAGAGAGAGAGAGAGAGAGAGAGAGAGAGAGAGAGAGAGAAAAGAGATAAACGGAGAGAAAGAAAGAGAGACAGAGGAAAAGATGAAAATAAAGAGATGTAGCGAGCACAAAAATTGCAAGTTCAAGAGTTTGTTTTTTAGCTTTACAAATTAACTTTTTAGCAATAAAATTAACTTTTTAGCTTTAAAAATTAATTTTTTGGCTTGAAAAATGAACTTTCCCAAAGCAGCAATTTACGAGTGGCGTGCAATAAGTAATGCCCCTGACCCACTTCCCATAGCAGTAGAGAAACGAAACTTGGCACACTTATTAGTCTTAGTTCTGTACATAGGAACCATCCAGAGTTATGCATTTCTCCCATCGTTTGATGCAGCTCTCGAGACCGTTTTTGTAGAACACCCCAGGTCGCTTCTGGAATGGTGTGAGCAACCTAGGAATCTATCTGGCAGACATCTTATGGATATGCAAATGAACATGAATGATAGTTTCCACAGACCCTGTACTAATCTTGACATATTGGGCTTTTTGGCGAATAGTAATGCGCCGATCTTCCAAAATGGCAGCCTCAACTTGATAGACAGATGCCTCATCAATGGCAGAAGAGGGGGGGGGCAACCAGGTCTGGGAACTGTTTCCACAGACTTCCGGCCATGTTTTAATTCACGAAGATAAATGATAACGCCAAGCATATGTCGGGAGAACGGTTAACACCTCCGGCCGTTTGGGTTCAGTGTTCTGAATAACCTCGTTAAAGATGCAGAACACTAAAGAGATAGAATGGACCGGTTATTTATTTGCGTCCCCACTTAGCAAATTAGGCACAAGCCCGTTTTTTAATATGGAGAGATCGAGGAAATAGGGACAAGCGCCTCAGGGAGGAGGGAAATGGGGGACCAACTCCCCGAGGAGTAAGGGAGCTGGATAGTAACAATTGGTATCAAGGGTTTCCCTTACATTGACCAATAACTGATTGTAACAAGAGCAATGGTCTTATATGTGGGGTTGCCCCCACATATGGTCTTTGATTGCAATATCTGCCGGAACAGATGGTATTTATTTGCTCCCCCACTGAGCAAATTAGGCACAAGCCCGATTTTTAATGTGAGGAGTGAAGGGAGGGGGAAGGGAAAAAGGGGACCAGCTCCCGAGAGGTGGGTAATGGGAGCTGGTTAAAGGTAAGGCATGTGGGGTTGCCCCCACATCTGGTCTTTGCTAGTCATAGCTTGTAGTATCTGCCGGAACAGATGGTATTTATTTGCTTCCCCACCGAGCAAATTAGCCACAAGGCCAATTTTTAATGTGAGGAGTGAAGGGAGGGGGAAGGGAAAAGGGGGACCAGCTCCCGAGAGGTGGGAAATGGGAGCTGGTTAAAGGTCAGGCATGTGGGGGTGCCCCCGCATCTGGTCTTTGCTAGTCATAGCTAGTCATAGCTTGCAGTATCTGCCGAAACAGATGGTATTTATTTGCTCCCCCACCGAGCAAATTAGGCACAAGGCCAATTTTTAATGTGAGGAGTGAAGGGAGGGGGAAGGGAAAAGGGGGACCAGCTCCCGAGAGGTGGGAAATGGGAGCTGGTTAAAGATCAGGCATGTGGGGGTGCCCCCGCATCTGGTCTTTGCTAGTCATAGCTAGTCCTAGCTAGTCATAGCTTGCAGTATCTGCCGGAACGGATACTACACTTTGATCTTGGCCAAAAGGCCACAAATTCGCCCCCGCGAAAGGGGTGGACGTAAAGAGATAGAATAAACGATATTTATTTGCTCCCCCACCGAGCAAATTAGGCACAAGGCCGGTTTTAATGTGAGGAGTGAAGGGGAAATGGGGACTAACTCCCCGGGGAGTAGGGGAGTTGGATAGTTACAATTGGTATGAAGGGCTGCCCCTACATTGACCAAGGTCTTATCTGTGGGGTCACCCCCACATAGGGTATTTGCTTGCAGCATCTGCCGGAACAGATACTACACTTTGATTTTGGCCAAAAGGGCACAAAGTAGCCCCGAAAGGGGGGGCAGACATAAAGAGATAGAATGGACCGGTTATTTATTTGCTTCCCCACTTAGCAAATTAGGCACAATGCCGTTTTTTAATATAGAGAGATCGGGGAAATAGGAACAAGCGCCCCAGGGAGGAGGGAAATGGGGGCCAACTCCCCGGGGAGTAGGGGAGCTGGATAGTGACAATTGGTATCAAGGGTTTCCCTTACATTGACCAATAACTGATTGTAACAAGAGCAATGGTCTTATATGTGGGGTTGCCCCCACATATAATCTTTGCTTGCAGTATCTGTCGGAACAGATGGTATTTATTTGCTCCCCCACCGAGCAAATTAGGCACAAGGCCGATTTTTAATGTGAGGAGTGGAGGGAGGGGGAAGGGAAAAAGGGGACCAGCTCCCGCGAGGTGGGAAATGGGAGCTGGTTAAAGGTCAGACATGTGGGGTTGCCCCCACATCTGGTCTTTGCTAGTCATAGCTAGTCATAGCTTGCAGTATCTGCCGGAATAGATACTACACTTTGATCTTGGCCAAAAGGATAATCTCCCCATATGTGGATGAACAGTCATTACACAAAATGGGTTGCCAAACTAAACAAAAGGTTAGATTAGCTGAGAAGAGCAGAAACGAATAAGATTCTGCTCACTAGTTTTATCAACAAGTTCGAAAAAGAAAAGTTTTAACAAAAAGAAAACTGATTCTGAAGTCGGCGTTAAAATCTTCGATAAATCGAGCAATAGAAGAGAAAGATTAATGTCATGCCTGATTTGATGGATGAAAAAAGAAAAGGATCGTGCAAGAAAATGCGAAAGAATGCACCAGAAAATAACATAAAAGCCACACGACCTTAAAAAAAGTTATAAATGAATCTTGGAATACAATCAACAGTAAAACATATCTGTTATAAAGACTGACGAGTTAGGCAATAAACTGACTAAAAGGGAAATGCCTAGTTTTAGTTTGAGGGAGATACTGACCCAGGACCAACAACCATCAAAAACTGTTCAATTCAACTCGGGTGTGATCTTGCCTCAATTAAACCGACATTGGTCAACAAATCTGAAAAAATTCAGCACTGATTTAGTGAAATTTCTAGAAAATACAAAAAAAAACACACACACACACATTCTTACAATTAAAACAGTTAACTGATTTTTCCACTTTCAGCGTATTAAAACGTTGTTTTTTTTTAATATTTAGGAAATTACGTTGGAATTCCAATAGAAAAGACAGCATACATAAAAGAAGAAATTATAAATTAAGACATTTTGTTTGGATTTATTTATTGCTTTTTTTTGGTTTGAAGTTTGAAGGATGTTTTCTTTTTATTACCTCGGCACATGTTTTAATATAATACTAGACCACCCGTTACCCGTTGGGTCAGTACGTTATATTAGCTATGGAATTCATGTATGAGCGTGACACTTGTGGCATAAAGAAAATAGTTTTTTTTTTACATAACAGAAGCATTTCTATGAAAGTATATTAAAATGAAAAAAGAATATAGATAGATTTCTATGAGTCGTTCTGTTTATTATAATTGTTATTTTTTTTTAAATTACAGTTACTGACTTATAAGTGGTTGGTCATACTTATAGGTAAATATGCACTGAACAGGTATCATAATCCTTATTATAGTTAAATTCAAATTTTGATATATCATCTGTTAAATGAAATTGTTAGTTGAAAGTACAGAATAATAAAAAAAAACACTCTCCACATGTTAATAATGGCTTTTTAAATAGAAAATGAAAATAAAATGTAACTTTTTTCATTTAATTTAAGCAAACATTCAGTACCCATTGTGTAAAATATTTAATTTGTATGTTAATAATAAGGTCAATAAAATTAAGACAATTCTTTTCTATTTACATTTTTTGTACAATTAATTTTTTTAAAAGAAAACTTTTGTTATCCTTTTGCTTAATTGAGACTTCTTATCAGGTTCTAACTCTCTTATATCCAGATTAATTATATTAATCAATTTATTTTATTGAATATGTATCGCTGAAAAGCACGGGTGCTTAAGCACTTATTGTACAGAAAATAAATATTGTATTCATATGCTAATAATAATGTCACTAAAACTAAGACAATACTTTTCTATTTACAACATTTTTTGTACAATTTGAGTGTTTTAAAAAAAACTTTTATGTTTTCCTTTCGCTTAACTATCCAGTTTTACATCGCTCCCTTTTTCTCTCTCTCACACATACACGTAACTATTTCTCGCGTACGTAACGAAAACAGAGGGAGTAGGAGTGTTGAAATCTATGAGAGATAAAGTGAGAGGTGTTTTCTTTCACCGCCGCTGTTTCTATTAATAATGAATGTTGTTTTTTAAAAGGGAGAAGTTTTTTTGAAACTGCGACAGACTTTACGAAGTTGAATGTTTTTAGCCGTTAAAAAAAAAAAAAAAACTACGGTTGATTTTATAAAATTATTTATTTATAATAACATGAATTAAAGATTTCTCGCGTACGTAACGAAAACAGAGGGAGTAGGAGTGTTGAAATCTATTAGAGGGAAAGTGAGAGGTGTTTTCTTTCACCGCCGCTGTTTCTATTAATAATGAGTGTTGTTTTTCTTGTTTGTTTACTTTTGTTTTTTTAAAAGGGAGAAGTTTTTTTGAAACTGCGACAGACTTTACGAAGTTGAATGTTTTTAGCCGTTAAAAAAAAAAAAACTATTTGATCAAATTAAATGAAATTGTTTGTATTAAAAGCGATATAAAAATTCCGGAATTGGAATAACGGATTGAAGACGTTGCTATTTACGAATGCGCAACTGGATGTTGAAAACCGGAAATCTGATTGCAAACATACAAGATCCATAGACTTTTAGTATTATATAGATTGTAAGAATTTTTAGCAGAGAGACGAGGTGGCGAAACAACACGGTTTTGTTAACTACTTGGCAGAAAAAAGAGACTTTTAAAATAAGATAGTGTGAGTGGTTGGAAAGTATGTATTTATTTGTTCCCCACTGAGCAAATTAGGCACAAGGCCGGTTTTTAATGTGGAGAGAGAGGAGGGGGGGAAAGGGGACCAGCTCCCGATGGGTGGAAAATGGGAGCTGCATAGTAACTGTTGGTATGAAGGGTTGCCCCTACATTGACCAAGGTCTGATATGTGGAGTTACCCCCACATATGGTCTTTGCTTGCAGTATTATTTATTTGCTTCCACACTGAGCAAATTAGGCACAAGGCAGGTTTTTAATGTGGAGAGAAAGGGAGGGGGAGGGGAAAAGGGGGACCAGCTCCCGAGAGGTGGGAAATGGGAGCTGGATAGTAACTGTTGGTATGAAGGGTTGCCCCCACATTGACCAAGGTCTGATATGTGGGGTTACCCCCACATATGGTCTTTGCTTGCAGTATCTGTCGGAACAGATGGTATTTATTTGCTCCCCCACCGAGCAAATTAGGCACAAGGCCGATTTTTAATGTGAAGAGTGAAGGGAATGGGAAGGGAAAAAGGGGACCAGCTCCCGAGAGGTGGGAAATGGGAGCTGGTTAAAGGTCAGGCATGTGGGGTTACCCCCACATCTGGTCTTTGCTAGTCATAGCTAGTCATAGCTTGCAGCATCTACCGGAACAGATACTACACTTTGATCTTGTCGCCCGGAGGGCCGCTCGGACAGTGAGTGGTTGGAAAGTAACATGAATACATGCTTAGTCGAATTTCATATGATTTTTTGTTGTTTTGTTGTGACTGTCTATGCATGCAACGTGTGGGTCTGGTTTATCATGTAATGATGATGTTACACGCGTTTTATATACTAAAAAAAAATATATAATATGTTTACGTAAAGATCATATATGTTTAACTAATGTTTTCTTTGAACATGAGAATTTTATCTTTAATGCAATAAGTCTTCAGACGTACCTCTCCACCGTACTGTATATCGATACTCTATGACTGACTGGGATAGCTTCCGTAAATTCATATCTGACCTACATCTGCATTCCATGTTTAAAAAGGATGTGTCCTCTATAGTATCAGACCTGACCGAATGGGTAATTGTAGGTATAGACCGATTCATACAATCCAAAAATGCCAACACAAACCTAACTACCAGCCATGGTTCTCCCCTGAATGTGCTGCTGCTATCGCGCACAGAAATCACTTTTTCCATAGCTACCATCGTAATAGATGTACTGAGACTAAAGTTGCTTTCAGGACTGCCAGCAACCACTGTAAAAGAGTAATACAAAATGCAAGAGAGCTATATGCTCAGTCTGTTAAATCAAAAGTAGCAAAGCAGCGGCTTGGTTCCCACCAGTTCTGGCAAATAGCAAACAGGATCTTGAACAGAAGCGTGCGTTCTATCCCAACTATCATCAATGGACCTGAGATCATCTCGTCAGCATCAGACAAAGCCAGACTATTTGCCAAGAACTTTGCAGCTAATTCTACCCTATGCAACAATGGCCATCAACTCCCTGTATTTCCTCCTATAACAGACAACACGCTATGCAACATACAAATATATGTGCGTGAGGTCGCCAAGCTAATCAAGAACCTTGATTCCAGTAAAACAACTGGTCCTGACGGCATTCCAGTGCTGAAAAAGCTCCAACCAGAACTTGCCCCCATACTTATAAAACTGTTTAAGCGTTGCCTTAAGGAGAAGCGCTTTAGAACACCCTGGAAAACCTCATCAGTATGCCCTGTATTTAAAAATTCAGGTGAAAAGTCATTTCCCTCTCAGTACAGACCAATAAGTCTCCTGTGTGTCATGAGTAACTTGTTGGAATCCATATTAAATAGTCAACCACATCAACAGAAACGACCTTCTTAGTGACATGCAATATGGTTTCCGCTCTGCAAGATCTACAGCAGATGTGCTAACGGTTATATCACATAGGATTAATGAATCTCTTGACATAGGTTTCCTTTCCAGGGCAATTGCTCTTGACATATCGAAGGCCTTCGATAAGGTACGGCATAAGGGCCTACTTCACAAGATTTCCAGCTACGGTATTACTGGAAATGTTTTCTCAATCATTAAATCATTTCTCTCTGATAGGTTCATAAGAGTAGTGGTTGACGGGCAGGAAAGGGGGCAGTTCATCAGGAATTTGTTTATGTTGGACTTGAAGACTCACCAGTTGTAGTCAGGTGGGAAACAGGCAAACGAAAGAGAGTTCCACAGGCGTGCACTTCTAAGAAAGAAGCTTTGTTCATGGAATCTACGTTTTGATTTGGGCACAGATAAAGAGTAATATTTAAACAAATAACTGAAATTTTCCCCTTTCAACGTATTAAAACGTTGTTTGTGAATATTTAGAAAATTACGTTCGAATTCATACAAGAAAAAATAAATAAATAAAAGAGGATATTCTCAGAAGCAAAAGGTAAACTGGAAATGCCTAACAAACTATACATTCAGACATGTTATTTGGATTTATTTACTTCTGTTTTTTTGGTTTGAAGTTTGAAGCGAGAGATAGCAAGAAAAAAGAATAAACCCTAACTCAAACCCTAACCCTTACCCTAACCTCGGCGCAGTTTTTAATACTTGTAAGAATTTTTAGAAGAGAGACGAGGTTTTGTTGACTACATGGCAGACAAAGAGACTTTTAAAATAAGATGCAATGAGTTGTTACAAAGTACTCTGAATAAATGATGAGTCGAATTCTATTGGAATTTTTGTCGTTTTCTTGCTACTGTCTATGCATGCAACGTGTGGGCCTATATTGTCATATAATGATCAGGTAACACGTGTTTTATAAATTAAAAAAATAATATGCTTACATTAAAATGATATAAATATGTTTAATATGTCTTTTTTTAAAATACGTCTTCAGCGAGTAGATTACTCTCGTTCTGTAACATTTTCTTAACTTTATTATATAATTAATTTATTATATAATTAATTATTATATAATTAATTATGTAATAATTAATTATATAATAATTAATTATTATACAACTAATTTATATAATTAATTTATTATATAATTATGAATAATTTAAGTTCGACAGACATGAAGAATGCCGGAGATCACATCGGTCGAAACCTTGTGTAAATAACATCGAAGTTAGGAACAGTAGTCCGAATAATCCAAATAACACGAGGAAGCCTTGAATTACATTATTTAAGATTACAGTTTCTTGTTGCCAGTTCTGATGAAAATCTATCCGCAGCTGAAACTGTCAAAGAGAATCTGAATAATTAATGAATATCTCCTGTATTTACTTCACCTGCATTTTTGTTCAGATAGGCTGTGTCATAAATCTAGTAGACCATATTTATAAATGAGTTCCGAACCGCCGCTGCCACAACCACCACCCCCACCCCCACCACCACCACCATCATCAAAATCATCATCATCGTTGTAGTTGTTATTGATACCATAATCATCGTGGTCATAATCATTATCGTCATCATCATCGTCGTCGTCGTCATCATCATCATCATCATCGCCTTCGTCGTCATCATCTTCATCATCATCGCCTTCGTCATTGTCAACGTAATCATTATAATAATCGCCATTAGCGTCGTCGTCGTCGTCATCATCATCATCATCATCATCATCATCATCATCATCATCACCATCATCATCATCGTCGTCGTCATCATTTCAACCATAAGTATCATCATCATCATCATCATCATCATCATCATCATCATCATCATCATCATCAATATCATCGTCGTCGTCATCATTTCAACCATAAGTATCATTATAATCATTATTATCATCATCATCATCATCATTATAATCTTTATCGTGGTTTTTATCGTAGTCGCTATTGCTATGATTATCATCAACGGTTTGTAGTCGTCATCATTTTCGTTGTCTTCATCATATTTTTCGACATCACCATCATCTTCATTGTCATCATCAACATCATCATAAGCATCGTCGTTAATTTCGTTTTCGTCGCCATTATAATCATCGTGTTATATTCATAATTATCGTCATAATCACCATCATCATCGCAATCATCATTATCGTCATTATCATCTTCATAGTCGCAGTTTTCCTAATCTTCATTGCTATCATCATTATCGTTATCATCACCAATATCATCGTCGTTATCATCCTTGTCACTGTCATCATCATCATCATCATCATCATCATCGTCGTCGTCGTCATCGCCATCAGCTTATAATCATTATTATTATCATCGTCATCTTTATCATCGTTGTTCTCGTAGTCACTATTGCTCTGATTATCATCACCATCGATTTGTAGTCGTCATCATTTCCGTTGTCTTCATCATATTCATCGTCACCACCATTATCTTCATTATCATCATCATCATCATAAGCATCGTCGTCATTGTTGTCTTCATCGCTATTATAATCATCGGCGTTATCATCATCATCATCAGCATCCACATGATGATGATGATGATCATCATCATCATCATCATCATCATCATCATCGCAACCATCATTTCGTCATAATCATCTTCATGGTCGCAATTCTTTTAATCATCATCATCATCATCATCATCATCATCATCATCATCATCATCATCATCATCATCGTTGTCGTCATTATCACAACACATTTCAGATGAGCATAATTTGAAATTGATATTACTAGCATAACCGGCATTGCCCGATCGTAAAATACGCGTAAATATGATATTTTGATTAATGCAGATCTTTTTATCATTATTATATTATATTCGACCCAATATATAGCAATGATTCAAAAAGTTTTTTTTAAAAATGACTACCGAGAATCAAAACGAAAACGTTTGCTTACGATTTAATTTTTACTTTGACGGTAATACCTGATCTATGAAGACATGTTTGCTGCAAGGCTAAAAATTTAACATGGACCAATAGCTTTTACGTTACGCACGCATATTCGTAATGCCGGCGTTCGACCTTTACCTGGCAAATTCCATTTTTTTTAATTTCACAATTTTACATATATATATATATATATATATATATATATATATATATATATATTAAGTAATGTGATTTATAATTTAAAAATTTAAAAAAAAATTTTAAAAATTAAAAATCAAATTTTAATTAAATTAAAAATCAGTTTCATAAGAAGGAACAACAACAAAGTCAATTATCTGTACGATCGTTTCGGAAATCCGTGCTTTTTATTTGTGGTATACATGAAGTCACGTAGAACAATTATACATAATTTTTTTGGTAAGCACGGTCTCCTCATCAGCAAATTTAGGAGGATTTCTATTGAATTTAAAAGACACCAAAAATAAACCACAAATAAAAAGCACGGATTTCCGAAACGATCGTACAGATAATTGAGTTTGTTGTTGTTCCTTCTTATGAAACTGATTTTTAATTTAATTACAATTTGATTTTTAAATTAAAAAAATTTTTTTTTAATTTTTAAATTATAAATCACATTACTAAATATTGAATTAGCTCTAGGACATTTAACTATCGAGCTTATTATATATCTAAATTACAACGAGCATTTCCTGTATTTTAATTAAACTAGTAATTTCACTATTACATTAAAATACACTTAGCTCTTTAGACTATTATTCTAATCTCCTTTAAATTATATATATATATATATATATATATATATATATTATACACGTTTCGCACACTGTCGAATTCCCTATTAAGTTTCATGTCTGTGAGCAAAACCTTATAGAAGAGTTTGGTAGGCACATTTTTATGAACAAATACAGATATATATATATATACATAAATATATGTAAAAAGAGGTTGGTGTTTACTATAAACTTTTTACGCAAATATTACGTACGTATAAACCATGGAGACTATCTGCATGAAATATAACTACATGTAATAGTTAACGGAAGATGATCGAAAAAAACTAATAGAGAATTACTTAAAATGAATATTTTAAAGAATAGGAAAATTACCTAGATATTTTATAGATAAATGCAATACCACGAATCATATATAAAAGTTGTACTTTCTTTTTAATAAATAAAAAATGGTTTTTAATATGACTATCAGTACACACACACACACACACACACACGCACACACACACATACAACAAATTCTTCAACCCATCTACGATATACTCTGGTCTCAAAACACATTTTGCAGGTTAAAACATGGACACATTTTTGCGGCACATACATTTTTTTATAAATTCAAAGAATTTATTTAAATTGCCACATCTCGGGAGCCACCATCGCCGTGAAACAAGGCCTTTAAACTGATCTATGGCATCACGTTTCGGTAGCGCTAAGTAGGCAATAAGTGATACTACCGGCAGCCCCGCAATAATAGATCGCGTTTCTAGTTGATTTATGAAAAATGGTTTTTCGTTCTGCTGTTCCAGACTCGCGTTGTAATTATAAAAATGGACCCAAAGTGTACGTGTTTTCTTTTCTTTAAAAAAATCTCTATTTAGGAACGTGCAATTAGGAGGAATAATCTTAATCCAACAATATAGAGCAAAGTAAGTGACGTTATTTTTTCTTAATTAAAGCGTATTTAATTCAAACTGTATTTAAGTAATTTCATGACCTTTGATAGCATTGTCAATATAGATAAAAGAAGGCATCATTTTTATTGATATTACAGCAAACAATATGTTGAATTATATTTCGTTTGTTTTATTTGGAGGGTAGAAATGATGTCTATCGGAGAAATTTGAAAAATTCATGCACTTGTTTCTAAAATTGTAAAACAAATAATTGTTATATGAGAATTTTTTTCAGTGTTTTTTTAATGATACATAAAAATTTTCACTGAGATTTCTGAAGTATTTTATAATCACGTGTAATCGGACCACTGTTATTTGGCATATTCATAAACGACGTCCCTGATGATATTGTGTCCGAGATGGTTGTATTTGCTGATGATAAAACGCACTATAACATGTATTAAGGGAAAACAGATGTACATAAATATAAAACATCGACAGAATCGTTAGAAAATGACCTCTAGCCCGTAGTCGAATCGGGCCACAAATGGATGATAACGTTAAATGCTAGTAAGATTAAGTTGTTCTCCTTTAGCAATTGCAAGACACCTCTCAATCCGCCTATATCCATGACCGCCAGCCCCTGCCCTGTTGATAGAGCCCAAAAAGTTTTCAATCTAATAGATGATAACGTTAAATGCTAGTAAGATTAAGTTGTTCTCTACTACACCTGAGAGTATCTTGTATCTCTAAAAGGCTACCATTTGTCCATGTATGGAGTATTGTTGCCACATCTGGGCTGGTGCGTCTACCGCCAGCCTCTGCCCTGTTGATAGAGCCCAAAAAGTTTTCAATCAAATGGATGATAACGTTAAATGCTAGTAAGATTAAGTTGTTCTCCTTTAGCAATTGCAAGACACCTCTCAATCCGCCTATATCCATGACCGATAATACCTTATCTGAGAATTCTTACTTCAAACTCCTCGGCCAAATATTTGCGGGCAATATGAAATAAATACAGTAAGGACATTGCGAAAGCTGCTGCAAAGAATGTAGGTTCCCTCTATCAAGCTGGAAAACTACTTACACCTGAGAGTATCTTGTATCTCTAAAAGGCTACCATTTGTCCATGCATGGAGTATTGTTGCCACATCTTTGCTGGTGCGTCTACCGCCAGCCTCTGCCCTGTTGATAGAGCCCAAAAAGTTTTCAATCTAATAGGTCTCACTTTGTCAACTAAGCTCCAGAATCTGTCCCATCGCCGCAATGTTTCATCTCTGTGCCTGTTTTACAAATATTTTAATGGAAGGTGCTCTGATGAACTTGTTACATGAGTATCCCCTCCACGTACACATCCACGACAAACTTACTTAGCAATACAATCTCACTCTTTTACTGTTGGAGTCCTTAATTGCCAGATAGCTTTCTATTCTAATAGTTCCTTCCCCCGAACAGCAAGATTTTGGAATTATTTTCCTGTTTGCTGCTTCCGGCTTCCCCGACTGTAATGTTATGGAGAAGTTTAAATGTTGCGTAAACAAATATCTTGTTAATCTTTTTTAGCTATGGTGCCAAATAGTAGCCTCTTACGTCTACATGCCTCGTGCACATATATACGGCACAAATCACGTTGACACAACGGTTCTCGCCAGATGACCGTTAAGCAACGTTGAGCCTAGTCAGTATCAGATGGGTGACTATTTGGGAAGGCGAAGCGCTGTATGTACCGCGAGGTAAAATACCAGGTTAGAGAATGACACGGTTTATCCTTCTCTGTAGTGTAGATGGGACTCTCTTAAGCCGTGGTAGGCACCTCGTCTAGAGATGGCGTCACGATAAATAATCCCCTTGATAGCCCTGGCGAAGCATCAAGTAGTCAGCCACTGACAAGATTTGAATTTCACTACAAAACTCGTGTAGTGAGTTCAACCTTGGCTGCGGCTGGGTTGGGTGGATGGACGTTTAAGTGGCGATATACCTTGTTCGGGGTGAACGTGAGTAAAAATAAAATTGAAGAGACGCCATGTCTTGAGAACGAAAATATAACTTTGACACGGTAGAAAAAAAACAATATTTAATCCTCGAGTGTCGTAGTTTTAACTTCATTTGTTTCATGAGAATATATTTACATCCGTTAATCTTTTCGTTTGCTTGTGTTTTTGTTATATCGTAGATTATATGAATAACAAGTCATTACTGGGGGTTGTACAGAAAGGGTTTATTTAGGTAAAAAGGTACACACATTTCTAAGCGTCCATTGACAGCTTAGTACTAAATTCTGTCTCCCCCGTGAGGAGAGTTTGCTTGTCTTTTTATAGACGTAACAATCCATTCATTTGAGGGGTGTTGGATCAGTCCATTATACCAGTTTTATGACACGTTATCTGTAGATAATAAAATAGAAAATTACAGGAAATACACAAACCACAGCAATTAAGCGAAAATGTAATAGTGTAAGGTATTTTTGAAAGCTTAAACTGTAGGAATGTACAGCCATGAGAAGATAAATAAACAAATGATAAATAATTCAATATTATTTTTTTATTTACCCGGTTGTTTTTTTTTTCCATTTTTTAACTGTGGATGGTATTTATTCAATAGATTCTGTTGACTGAATCACGCATCGTCAGTGAAGAAACGTATATCCACTTTCTAGGCTGTCAATTGTAAAATGGTCGCTGTGTTTAAATTTTTAATAAAATTCAAACGCTCTTAAAGTTTTAATTAATTACGTTAACTATTAAGGGGAGGCATTTTTTTTACTTATCTATAGATTTTCTTATCAAGAGAAAGTAATGCTAAATTTATGTTTAAATATGGTTAGATCAAAGGGAAAATTATACATATTAGTTTATTAATTTATATAGATTATGTTAGCTGTTAAGGGGAGTAATTCTATTTTTTTTGCTGTAACTGAAACCGTATAAAGGGAGTAATTAGTCTGTTTGCTTCTTTATTAGAAACTAGCAATGGATGCCCGGCCTTGCCCGGGTGTATGGAGGTGTATGCTGAGCAAAAAGAAAACCAAAAAAAACAAAACACAAAAACGGTAATTTTTTTAAAACTTTGAACCCTAATATTTATTGTGTTGGGCTCAAATCAAGTTATTAAGTTAGATCCATGTCCAAGGAACCAATATCTAAAATGTCAAGTGCGTAGACCCAAAATTGTCGGAGGAGTTTGGTAGAGTTCTCAAAGGTCAAATCGTTCAAATTTGGCCCTTAACAGCCAAATTTTTGGCCGAAACCCGATCACATCGATTTTCCCAAATCTCAGTACCCTGTATATCAAATTTCGAATCTGTAGACTAAAAATTGACAAAGTTATTGTGTAGGGAAATGTACACAGACACACACACACACACAGAAACACACAAAACGTTCATTTTTATAGATATACTAGCATGGGTGCCCGGCGTTGCCCGGGTATTTTGAGGTGTATGCTCAGCAAAACAAAAATAACGGTCAATTTTTTTAAACTTTGACCCCTATTATGACTCCTTACAATTTAATGTTTAGGGCTTAAATTGAGTTATTATGTTAGATCCATGTCCAAGGAACCTATATCTAAAATTTCACCTGTTTAGACCAAAAATTGTAGGATTAGTTTGGTAGAGTTTTCAAAGGTTTAATTCTTGAACTTTGACCCCTTACCAGCAAAATTTCAGTCCGAAAACCAATCACATAGATTTTCCCAAATCCCAGTACCCTGTATATCAAATTTCGAATCTGTAGGCTTAAAATTGACATAGTTATTGCGTAGGGAAATGTACACAAAGGGGAAAATGATTATTGTGAACTCTTCAAATTTTCTTTTAAATAATTTTTGTCTTAAAGAAAAAGATACTAATAATGACAAATTACAAGGAAAACATGGCACAATCACGTTGCCACAACGGTTCTCGCCAGATCACCGAAGTTAAGCAACGTTGAGCCTGGCCAGTACCAGATGGATGACCATTTGGGAAGGCGAGGCGTTGTATATACCGCGAGGTAAAAGGTTGAGAAACTTGCACGGTCTATCCTTTTCTCGAGGGGAGATGGGACTCTCTTAAGCCGTGGTAGGCATCTCGTCTTATGATGGCGTCATGATAAAAATACCTTTGATATCCCTGGTGAAACATCAAGTACTCAGCTTCAAGATTTGAATTACACTACAAACTCGTGTAGTGAGTTGTATCTTAACTAAGGCTGCGCTTGACGGGAAGGAAAATAAAATTTCAAACATTCAAATTGTTCAAAGTTATGGTATACTGAGTATTGTTTTAATCTTGCATGTTCGTTTCACAACGAACAACCCTTATACCTGAGTGGCTTCCGGGCCTTGATAAGTTGTGACCACCGTGTAAAAAAAAAAATAAACATTTTGCCGGTGTGACCTCCGACCTTGATCAGTTATAGATTTCCGAGTTCGACAAGATAAACATGATGAATGCAGGAGGTTACACTTGCCGAAACGTCGTGAAAACAAAACACGCAAGAGGAGAACATACTACGAATTTATACAATTTGTTCAATTCTTGAGATGAGCCAATAATAATACAAATCATTAACCCTAATCGTAATTATTCTGAAACAGCATTCACAAATTAATCCAAAAAAGCAATATTTCATGTTTGCATTATAATTATTTTTTTGAACTCGATTTGTTTGATTTTTTATTCTTTGTATTTTATCCATCACATATATACAACGTGGATCGATAAAACTGTCGCCCTAGAAAAGATTACATGATTCCATTTCCGTTTGATGAAAACCAGTTTTTGTTTTTCTGTTGCAGACCATCTACTAATTGACCAGTTGCGTACAAATATCAACAGCGATATGGACCTTTTATCATGTCTGAAAGTGATACAACGTTCAACGAGCGAGATTGGAGATGAGCCGATGTACAACTCATGCTCTCTACCGATCAAAGTTATAACAACAGAACTATTGCCAGCACCCTCAAAATAACAATCCCGACGGTTCAACGCTTCAGGGCACAACTCAACGAAGTTTCCGGTCACGGTTATGGTCTTTGGTGTGGTTTCAAGTGAGGGCCACATCATGCCACCTCACATCTTCGAAGTCGGCTTAAAAGTCAACACCAAAGTGTACCCGGATGTACTGAACAGTGTAGTGATCTCCGGTGCAACTAGGTGGCCGCTGGCAGACCCTGGGTGTGGCAGCAGGACTAGGTCCAAAGATGTCCAGCCTCCCAGGAGTAGTGCTTTGACTTTGCACCTTTTACTCGCTGGCTCTCCTCTTGCCCTGACCTGAACCCGCTAGGTTACTTCGTTTGATTATACGCCGACATCACAAACATGACCTCCCACAACACTAAAACCAGCCTGAGCGTCGCAATCCGCCGAGTATTCCTCAAGCTTCCGCCAGCGCTTGTGGAAAAAAAACAATCTCTCAGTTTCGGACTCGTATCGAGACAGTGATTAAGACTAAAGGTCGCTACATTGAATAGCTGTCAGAACTAATTAAGTTACCTATTTACCATAATTAAGTTACCTGAGTGAATTATGTTTGGTGAATTTTAATATATAGAATGTCTATATATATATATATATATATATATATATATATATATATATATATAGTAAGTTATAAAATAAAAGAAGGGGTGAACCGGAGGTGAACTGGGCGTTTGTCCTGTAAGTGCCTGCTTATTAACTGATTAAAAAGGGTGCGGTGGAAACTAGAAAGCTGATTAGCTAACTAAAAACTCAATATTATGTGCGTATATAAAAACGCTAAACAGCCACAACCCCTCGCAGAAGCCTGATGAATCCTAACGTGGATGAAACGCAGAATATACTGTGTACCTTAATTGCCATATATATTTTAATACTTACCAACTAGCTCTACCTACGTATTTAGCACTGTTGAAGTTAATACTTAAAGTTTACACATAAATTTATACTTTCGTATATTAATTTATGTGATTAAATGAAGTAGTCATATATATATCAATATATATATATATTAATATAGTTGCTAGTCTAGCAGCACTGATGAACTATGATACAGCGAAAAAGTACTGCATGTAGATGACTATAAATACTCCATATATTGAGTTGAGCATATTGGAGACAGAAATAGCGTACTGCCGCTGGCACTCTCTCTATAAACAAGTAAAGTTTAGACATTTTGAGCAATGTTTAAACCTTACAATTTCGCACGCCTATATCAACAGCAGCCTAATTGCGTAACGGTAAGAACCCTGACTGTCGTTTAAGCGGTCGAGTTTCAATCCTGCCTTGAGGTAGTTGCTAGTCTAGCCACACTGATAACTTGTAATACAGCGAAACAGTACTATATATATATATATATATATATATATATAAGCATGTTTTGATTTCTAGAAGGTGCTCAATACATAGTAGAACTTTATGAATAAAATTTATTTAAATATTAAATCAACCTATACAAAATACTAGAGTTGCTACTGTGTGTGTTTGTATGTCTGTGTTGGTCTTATGCAATCTTTATTTTACATCTGACTATTAATTGAAGATTACAAGTTATGCCTTCCCTCATCACCTTTTACATATTTCCTCTCGTTTCTTGCCCGATATCGTGTTTCCCGTTCGATTAGGTCGAACAACGTAATTTTTTTTCTTTTTGACTTATGTTTAATGCAACTTTTCGCAATCTTTATGTATTAAGACGAATTTGAGATCTTAATGTTTTGAAATTCTAGAATGTCGTGAAGATAGAAAATTAGTGTGTTGAAAGGAAACCCACCCACCCTCGGCATATTCTATAATTGAACTGACACGAAACAGTGTTGATCGTTGTCATTAAAGAATGGTTTATAACAAGTGTTCTATGCACAGATTGTCAGTACCGTATACACAGTACATCCTCATATACAAGATACATATTTCTACATGTTATTGTGACCCACCCTTTGGCGTCACCATGTTAAGTATCTTCGGACTACTGTTCACACACTGAGTGTTATTTTCACAACGCTTCAGTTTATGTAATTTCCAACCTCTAATAAGTTTCTAGACTTTTTTCGTATGGGCACTTTCATTGATACTACACTCATAAAACTCTAACCTGCTAGGAAGTAATCTCCTCCGGCTGCAATTCACTTGTACTGTTCTAACAACTTCTGAAAAGCCCCTTGGAAGTTCTATTCTGTGAGCGTCACAGCCTCTTTCATCTCCTTAATTGTCTCAACGGCATTCTGTAAAAATTATTTGAGCTTAATAAGTAACTAAAAGTCACATGGAGCAAGGCCCAGACTATAGCGAGGGTGAGGAATTGTCTTGACGGCCATCTTGGTCAAATAGTCTGTAACAAGGATGGAGTTGTTAACTGGTGCATTGTTCTGGTAGAATGCCATTGACGCGATTTAAAGAGTGCTGGCTTCCTCCGATTAAATTTCCTCCTGAACCGCACTTAAACATCAACATAGTATTTCTGGTTTAGTCTCCAGTGAAAAGAATGTAGTGCATGGTCGTTCCTTGAAAAAAAAACTAAATTTCTGGATGAATGTACTCTTTCTAGCCTTGTTGGGTCTAAGAGAACCAGAATGTTTCTACTGGAAACTCTGTCTCTTGGTCTCTGTGACATAGCAGTAGATCCAGCTTTCATCGCTCGTGACCAGATCATCAACAACTCGACCTTTTCCCTGTTTTCATGACAGCGTCTTTCCTTCTGACCTCCTCTGAACACCTTAGGAGAAACTTCGCGCAAATATCCCGCATCTTCAGTTGATCGCAAATAATTGTGTGCACAGTTCTCACACTGACATCAAACTGTGCACTTATTGTCTCTATTGATATGCGACGCTTCTTATCTATGAAATTCTTTATTTGGCCAATTAACTCTGTTGACTTCATTACTCATTCTACACCTCGCACTATCTCTCACAGACTCCATGCCTTCCTCGTATCTTTTATGCTATTCAAAACTGATACTCGATTCATACAAGATAATCCAAATGCAGTCTGAAGCATTCCATACTTTCATAGCATTTTTTCTAAGTTTAAATCAGAATTTGCTTGCATATCATGCTTCTAAAGTGTCCTAATACCTAGATTGATTTTTTGAAATTCACCAGCTGCGACAATCAAGCTTTAGTAGGGGTAATTCCAATTCCTGCTATAGCTGCTTTTTTTAAAACTTGGAATCAAAAGATTTGGTGAGTAATCTTTTAAGAATAGCATACCGAATTTTTAAGCGGCTTACGACAATATCACATATTTGTTCGGAAAAAGTCAGCGAACTTATTTAAGACACCCCGTCTGTTATTATAAGTTCCAAAAATTTGATATTTATTTGATATTTTAAAGTTTATTTTCATAAAGAATTCACGCAACGTTTATTTTTTCACATTTGCAAGTAATTAAGATTACAATTAATAAAAGAAAACAAAAAAATAATGCATCATCACTATAGAGAACTCCTACCAATTCAGGAGTGTTTATATATATATATATATATATATATATGTATATATATATATACATATATATGTAAACGAAATATTTACATATATATATAAATACATTTATATGTAAATAAAATAAATACTCACATTAACACACACACACACACACACACACACATATATATATATACATATAATAAAAATATATAAACCATGTTAAAAACACTAAGAAGAGTTAAAAACATTTAATTTTAAAGTATTTTTTCGAAACTCCGTGGATTAATGACATTATATTTTAAGTTGTCTATTTTGGATTATCTTGGTAAACTTTATTGTAATTCTTACTTCATTACACACACACACACACACACACACACACACACACACACACACATATATATATATATATATATATATATATATATATATATATATATATACAAATGTATTTATATATACACTGCGTGTCAAATTATTAACGATATAACATTTTTTACCAGTTTCAGAAACTTACCGGTAATTGCATATCAAAAGCTTTGGAAACGTTAGCAATGCTGAGCTGCACGTACTGTGAAATGTTCGTACTGTTCTGCGCAATGTAAACAACTTGCCATCATGATTTTGGTATTATAATGGTCAAATAATAACACGGCTGTTTGTTTCGTCAACAAAATGGGTCGAAAATGTGCTTTGAGTAATTCTGAAAAGAGTACTACTACAGAACAGCTAGCCAAAGGTAAAACTACCCTTGAAATATCGAAAATCATAGGAAGGTACTATCACACTGTGAAGAACTTTGTCAATGACTCTACAAAGGTAGGAAATAGAGCTAATAAAAGTAAATCTAGAGTTATTTAATTCCGTTCTCTATTCCAAATTATATGTGAAGTTGTTAAGAACCCTGGACAGAGAAGTCGAGAGGTCTTTGACCAAGCCGGATTGAAGAATGTCTCAAAAAGTACTCGATGTCGCCTTATGAGAGAAATGGCAAAATCTGTTAAGCCTATGAAAAAGCATCTATTTAAGCAACACCACATACAAAACCGATAGAAATGGGCAGAGGGCAACATGAAATGGGTTTTTTTCAAAGTTTTGTTCACGGATGAAGTGCGTGTCACTCTTGATGACCCAGATGGCTGGAGCAAGGGATAGCTCCTAAATGGACAACATCGTCATCAGCGTTTAAGGCGCCAACAAGGTGGTGATGGGATAAAAGTTTGGGTTGGGATTATTGGAGGTACTTTAGTTGGTCCATGGGGAGTCCAGAAGGCGTAACAATAACGTCAAAAGCTTACATAGCCTTTCTGATGGAGCACTTTGAACCATGGCTGAAGAAACAAAGGTTGACATTCAGAAGAACCATTATTTTTATGCAGGATAATGCTCCCTCGTATGCAGCAAACAAAAGCAAAGAGTATTTGCAACAACTAGAGTTCTCTGGCCTATGGAAAATGGAGTGGCCTGCGAATTCACCAGATTTGAACCCAATTGAAAACCTTAGGATTATCATGAAGCGACGCCTCTATGCAAGTGGACGCCAATTTAAGAACAACGATGAGTTGCGGGATGCTCTCCAAAAGGGATCGCGATGATTTGACGAAATCACAAGTTTGACTAATTCTGTGTACCAACGTCTTTCACAAGTACTTTGTGAAAAAGGATCGCATATCACCTACTAATTATGTCAACGGAGGAATTGCTATGTAGTTTTTGTGTTCTAAGCATTTTTCCTGGTTCATTTAATGTTTGAAAATTATTTCAATAAACAAGTTATGGATATATTGTGTTTTTTTTTCTCAACCTCATTAATTATTTGACAAACTGAAATCAACAGATATTCCTATCGTCTGCCATAGTTTCGCTAATACTGCTTTAAATATTTTTATTTTCTGACTGGAGTAGCTAAATAGTATTGTAAGCACTTTCTCAAAGTTTCATGGATTTTTATGCACTCATTCCTTTAAATATTTAAAATATTTAAAAAATGTAAACTCGTTAATAATTTGATACGCAGTATATATATATATATATATATATATATATATATATATATATATATATATATATATATAGTAATTTATAAAATATATATGCCGATTAAGCTACACTAAATATTCGGCGTTTCATCCACTCTAGGACTCCTCAAGCTTATGCGCATAAGCCTGAGGAGTCCTAGAGTGGATGGAACGCTGAATATTCAGTGTAGCTTAATCGCCATATATATTTTATAAATTACTAACTAGCTCTACCTACGTATTGAACACTTTTGAAGTAAATGCTTAAAGTTTACGCATAAATCTATACTTTCGTATATTAATTTTATGTGAGTAAATTAAGTAGTTATACATATATATATATATATGTATATATATATATGTGTGTGTGTGTGTGTGTGTGTGTGTGTGTGTGTGTGTGTGTGTGTGTGTGTGTGTGTACTATGATTTTCCGTAAGATCCGTGGTGTAACGTATAAATTACTAGATAAAAATTCAGTGGTAAGTTTCACTTTTTTAGAAGTTGAATGCTCAACGACATGAAGGATGCAATTAAAATTGCTCACGACTTTTACGCTTTATCATATTTCGTGGATTAAATAAAGAGTCCGTTTAAAATCCCGTGCAGATCCCCGGGTCCGACAAGTTACACTTGAAGAAGGTCGGAGGTGATATCAGTCGAAATGCTGTACAAATAGCATTCAAGATGAGAACAATAATCCAAATGATACAAGTAATTAAAATAAAAGTTGTGAGACCAAAACTTACCTGCATCATGGACTCTTCATGTAATATATTTCGATGTGAAATGGAGCACTCAGTGAGCTTTGTCGTAATACCGTAGAATCAGCAGGAGTACGAATAGTACGCAGCACATAAGTTTGTTGGTTGGTTGTCTTTATTTTATGGCATATCAACCCTTTTCGGGTTATTTAATGCTGAATCAAGCCATTTTGAAGAAAAAGATGTTAATAGAATATAGTTGTTTTTTTTTTGTTTTTTTTTTTGGTTCAGATCTGATTCTATTTAACCTATTGTTGGGAGCCTAACAGGTACTACAACTCCGGGTCAGAATGGACCTGGGAGCAATGGTAATTAAGGAGTAGCTCCACACTCCCCAAAGCCTGAAAACTGGGGCCTCATCATCGAATATAGTTTAAGGTCATATCCAGGACCGCAGCACGTAAGACTACCCATAATGGATACCACTTGATATTAAGCTCCGGTTACCTTTTATTATTTCTTTGTAACCATTTTGGTTAATATATATTCTTACACATAATACGTGTTCCGTGTTTTTCGTTCCGTGGTCCTATCCATGGGTCAGCATCAAGAACAGGAACGCAAATAATTCAAATAATGCAAGTAAACGTTTTTATTGTGCAAATAGTTGAGTACACGTCGAAATGTTTCAACCGTAGTTTTTAGAAGGTCGATTTCATTAGACTGAAAATAATACCGGGTCTTTACCCTTTCTTTTTAATGAAATGGAATAAAGTTTTAGTCCATAAGAATTGCATGATTAAAGTTAAATACAATTCCGCATCCGAATAATTATATAATAATATATTTCGGACAAGCTTCTGAGATTGATCTTTACTCTTGATCTGAAATAGGACACCTATATCAAATTCGTTAATACGGTCGCCTGAAAAATTGTTGGTTCATTATACAAATCCAGTAGATATCTCTCACACAATGCACTTTTCTACCAATATAAAAGCCAAATACGTCCTAAGATAGAGTACTGTTACCACATTTAGGGAGGATCTGCTGTCTGGACAGGGTACAAAAATGAATTCGAAATCTTGTAAGGGGTGTCCTTTTCTCATCCCTGGTGCCTCCTCTCATATTTCTGCTCTATCGTTATTTTCATTGCAGGTGCTCGCTTCACTCTAGGGTGTCCTCTTGTAAAACATTCGCGACAAATACCCGATTAGCTACAGCCACTACCAGCAATTACCCTACTCTCTATCTGTGCCTTAATCTAAGCCAAAATTCCATATACTATGCCTTTTTCTTAGAACTATTCCTCTGCGGAACACAATACCGCGAAGCTGCCTC
>NC_136512.1:84304482-84311982 GCF_053919585.1 Euprymna scolopes | reverse complement strand
ATATTAAAGAAAACGAAAGTGAGTCGAGATCTTTTTTCTCAATCCTTAGTCTAAGCGGGAATTTCTAACATGTTTTCCCGCCAAGCTATGGCGAAGGTGGGAAAAACAAAATGACTTCTTTTCTTTTTTATGGACATCGCTCCAGACACGACAGAAACACACTTGATGTAAGAATCTAAAAATACGACGCCAAGATCAAAATCTAGCCGACGATAATGGACAGAAGCTAAAATACAACTTCAAAAACAAGAGATAAGTGAATGTATTCCGACTCAGAAAACAGCAATTCTTACTCATTTGTCATAGAATTAAAAAATATATAGTTTTCTGAGCAAATTTGAAAAAAAAAAATTAATAAAGAAGTTTGTAAACTATTTTTTTTTTCTATTTTTAAGCAGCACTGATTGGTTGAAGTGGTTACAGGTCTGGCAGGTTGTTAAAAATGTTTATCTTCACCCAGTGTTATTAAATCCATTTGTCTGTAGATATCGATTTTCACACATTAAATGCATCAAGCATTTTTGTTGTTTTTTTATCCTTTCGATTTGCAAAAAATCGATAATGTTCTGCAACTGTTCTTTACAAAACAACCAAACAAAACACCATGAATAAATATGATTGAAGATATAAAGAACTTGGAGCAAAAAAGGATTAAAGTAAAAAAAAAAAAATGTTATGAGGTTTGCAAAAAAGTGAACCCAAAGACCACATTTTACTCTCCTTAGTGACGAAAAAAAATGTTTATAGTTGCACGTAAATTGTTTGAGAATAAATTAAAATAGTGCGTATGTAAAATCCATTTTAATCACGCGTCTATAACAACGCGAGTGATAGCATGCCTGTGTTAGCCAACCAAACCACATACCAAATCAATAAACAAGAAATTGTCTGTAGGTGCAAAAGAAAGTATATCCTATTCGTGTGATGGACAACGTTTCATATTGTTCATTCTGTCACACCGATTTTATGCTTCTTGTGCCATCATAGCCGAATAAATACGGGTGTCCTAATGCTCTCGGTGTAATAACGATGCATCTTATACACACCATGCTGTAAATATATGTACATTTCATTACTTATATACGAGGCGTCTTCAATAATTTTCCAGACTTTTTTCGTATGGCCACTTATTAATAGTACATATATTAACCTACAGTCCCCGTCAAAGAAACTTCCTCCGGCTGCAATGCACTTGTTTTACCGTTCCCACAACTTCTGGAAGTCTCCATAGACGTCCTCGTGTGCGAGCGTCTCAATGACCCTTTTTTATTACCCCAGTTGTCTCATAACGAATATTGTATTAGTGTATTTTCGCGAATAATTATGTATACAGTTCCCGCACTGACATCAAACCGTGTACTGATTGTTTTTATAGACACGCGACGGTCCTTATCCATGAAATTCTTAATTTGGCTAATCAACTAACGTGTTCTGACTTCCTTACTTCTCCAACGCCCTCATCATCCCTCAAAGACTCCGAACCTTTCTTGAATCTCTTATGTTTCTATAAAAACTGACGCTCGATTTATGCAAGATGGTTCAAAAGCAGTCTGAAGCATTCCATACGTTTTTTCTGGTATTTTTGCAAGTTTTAAATTCCAATTATATTGCATATCGTTCTACTACGATAATTTGTAATACTAGAATAGAAAAGTCTGGAAACTTATTGAAGGAATCTCGTAACGTATATTCAATATGTTGAATGTTACTAATTTAATAGAAATCACAGTTTTAGTATTTCAATATATTCAATTTATTTTTGTAGTTCATGACGTAACGTTGTTAAATACATTTATATGCTTAAAATTAAAAAAAAAAAAACGATGACATTTCTTAAATTTTTGAGATGAGGATTGGTTTATGCATTATTATTCATCGGACTACTATTCTCATCTTGAGTGTGATTTTCACAACGTTTCGGTCTATATAACCTCCGACCTTCTTCAGGTGTATCTTGTCGAACCCGGGAATCTTTCTATCGTACTCGGGAATTTGGTCAGAATTTCGAGCGCAACACTTTATTTATTCGACGGAGGTAAAAGTGACATTCTCCTGGAGGTTGAAGGTTCAATCCTCAGTGTGGGCGACCGAAATATACATTTGCGAATTACTTAGGACCTCTATCCAGTCATGGCTGAAGGAACAAGAACACGCTACCCCCGTGAAGTAAATAAAGGGTTCCGCTCGTAATTCCGTCCAAATTCCCGAGTTCGACAGAAACATTCCCGAGTTCGACAAGATACACCTGAAGAAGGTCGGAGGTTATATCGACCGAAACGTTGTGAAAATCACACTCAAGAGGAGAACAGGATGAATCTAAATAGTACATAAAAAATGTAATAGAATTTTATTGGTGATGCTTACAAAAATATCTTTAACAATTGATCCTCATGATTTGATAACAATGCAACTGGGAAAAATGTCTAACAACTGCTTTTCTATAATTTCTTTGATTACATATTTACAGGCTAAAAATTATAATTATTTAATTTGTTATTACTGAATAAATTACGAAGTGTCTTCAATAAGTTTCCAGACTTTTTTTTTCGTATAGATACTTTTATTGATAGCGCACACATAAAACTCTAGTCCCCTTCGAAGTAATCTCCTCTGGCTGCAATGCACTCGTTGTACCGTTCCCAAATCTTCTAGAAGGTCCCATGGAAGCTCTCTTGTTCGAGCGTGTCAATGACCCCCATCACAGCCTCGTTCATCTTCTCAATTCTCTCATAACGTCAGCCTCTAAGGTTTTCTTTGAGCTAGGGAATAACCATAAGTTTTACGGCATAATCACGTTGACACACCGGTTCCTGCTGGATCACCGAAGTTAAGCAACGTCGAACCTGGCCACTAATAGATGGGTGACCATTTGGGACTTCCAATGCTGTATGTGCTCTCCGTTTATGTTGGCATTATTTCCAGTCGTCCTGGTCTTCTCCTTGCCACTGGACCCAAACAGTGCCGATTCAGGAGAGGTGTGGTTGGGATTGCACAAACCTTGCCTCACAATTACATGCGCTACTGCCCCTAAGGGGTACCCTTTGTCTTTCAAGACTGAACGGAAGCATGGAACCAAACGTTAAAGGGAGCAAATTTGGAACTACTGGATCTGATAGGATTAGCTCAACCATTTCCCTGCTGTCATGACAACGTCTCTTTTTCTGTTCTCCTCTTAGCACTATTGGGTTAAACTTCAAATCTCCCGCATCTTCAGTCCTTTGCGAATAATTGTGTGTACAATTCCCACACTGATATCAAATTGTTCACTTTTTCCTCTTCATAGACACATTACGGTCCTTATCAATTAAAACCATTATTTGACCAATCAACTCTGGTATTCTGACTTTATTAATCCCACAACACTTGCTTTCTTTGAATCTCTTATGCCACTCAGCAACTGATACTCGCTTAATACAGGACAGTCTCCGTAGTCTGAAGCCTTTCATACATTTCTGTGGGTTGTTTCCAAGTTTAAAACAGGAGTTTATTTCGTACCGTTTTTTAAAGTGTCGTCAGGTCTAGATTGAATTTTTTAAAATTCATCAGCTGTAACAATCAAACATTAGTGGGGTGTATTCCAATTGCTACTCTAGCTCTTCATTTGAACCTGCAATCATGAAAATTGGTCAGTCGTTTCAAAACATATATAGCATTAACCTACTCAATTCTCACGAGTCTACGACAATTTTAAATGCGTGTACAAAAAGTCTAAAAACTTATTGAAGGCACTTCGCAAATCATATAATTTTGTATGAAACCAAAATAGATCTAAATAAATTATTCTGTATGACTAAAATTCAAATTCAAATTAAACCCCATATTTTAAAGTTGCAAACTAAATTTTTTCTTCTTTTTCATTTCAAACACGTCATCGGTATTCCTGTGACTTTGGATGAAATCACACCAGGACGAGAATCAACGAGATTTATAGACAAAAACAAGACGATCGTCTAGCAGCCATATTTGTTTGGACGACCCAGTAGGATGGTTTCGGTTAAACGGCTTTCAATTTGCATAACGGTTTCTCGATGTGTTGGCTAAAACGACAAAAAATGTTTCATTCCCAAATAAACTTTACCTTTCTTTGAAAAATGGAAAATGAACATGGACATAATCAAAAATAAATAATTAAAAGACAGAAATTTATTTTTAAAAATTGCTCTAAAATAATTAAAATGGATGACACGTTAAGTTACTCATCGAAGTATATCTAGGCGTGTTTACTGTGTATCTGCTGGAAATTGACAAATATTTTCATACAAATAAACTATAATAATTGAGATCGTCGGACTGACTTCCTCATCTTGGTTGTGATTGTCACAACTTTTAGGCCGTTTTGCCCTTCGTCAGGTGTTTTGTATCGAACTGAGGAACCGTTTGTTAGGAGTCTCGAACCCAACCCTTTATTATTATTACGGGGGTTCCGTGTTCGGACTCCAGCTAGGAATTGGGACATAGTTGCTGATTCTCTGTTTTGAATGTTACTTTTTTCACTGCCTTCGTTCAGGATTGAACTCTTGGGCAACTGTAAACTTTGATATAACGTCTAGGACCACTCGGCCATATGTCACTAGGACAAAAATACAGACAATTACTAAACTATAATAAATATATTAGATATAAAGATAAATAAACCCACGAGAAATAGGATGACGAAATGCATTTCATTAATAGTAAAAAAAAAACACAACATATATTTCATAAAGAGTAAAAAATATATATGAAACAAAGATGTAATAACTGTCCATTAGTAATAAACAGATTATCAGCTAATACAAGCTGGCAACAAATAAACAATTTTTAAAAGATGTAAAACAGAAATGATCGTCTTTTCGTCCACGAATAATTACACAAATATGATTAAAAAAGATATAAATAATAATAAGTATATAAATTGATCAACGGCATTGAAAAAGAAATAAAAAAAAAACTAAAAATAAACATTGGAAGCAAATAACTTCCAATCTCACACGGTCTTATACCAAAGCATATATTTTATATTTCTGACGGTCACGAAAAAGCGGGACACTGCAAAAAGTACATTTTTACAACCTATTGGATGTATAAATATATGTAGATTTATACATATAAATAATTACATACATATATATACATACATAGATATACAAACACATACACACACGTATATATATATATATATATATATATATATATATATATATATATATATATAGTATTAAAGGTTTTTAAACCATTAAAACCATATCTACTTTATATAGCAAGTTCGACATTGGAAAGTCTATTCCGCTTGTAAATAAGCTCAAACTGTTTCGGGTATCACTAGAGAAACACACACATACACAGACACACAGACACACACACACACATATATATATATATATATATATATATATATATATATATTTACACAGTGGTCACCACTTATCAAAGCTGGAAGCCACTCAGGGATAAGGGTTATTGCAAGTACATTATGTTAGTGTGGAGATTTGATGAAGTGTTTACTTAACGGGGCGGTTCATTAGGAATTTGTTAACGTTGGACTTGAACACATCCAAGTTGTAGTCAGGTGGGAAGCAGCCAGACGGAACAGAGTTCCACAGACGTGCAGTTCTAAGGAAGAAGCTTTGTTCATGGAATCCACGTTCTGATTTAGGCACAGATAAAGAGTGGGGGAAGTTTTTCACAGTGGATTCGGCTAGACGGGTGTTTTTCGTGAAAGATTGCCGAGGGGGGACCAGAGATTGCAGCTCAGACGAGTACCTGCCATGGAAATAACGATAAAACAAGGATAGGCTCGCAACGTCTCTTCTGTGGGAGAGAGTTTGGAGAGTAGAGAAAAGGGCATCCCCCACTAAGCCGCGAAGTCTATTTTGTACTTTGTCAAGGCAGGATAGGCTGTTTTTAGAAGCTCCTGCCAAGATATGGCAGCAGTATTCCATCTTTGGACGTACTTGGCTTTATTATAGATAGAGAATTGCATCAGTAGTGAGATATCTTCTGGAGCGGTGGAAAGAGCCCACCATCTTTCCAGCGACTTTGGCAACAGACTTGATGTACGTGTTCCATTTCAGATCAGGAGTAAAGGTCAAACCCAGAAGCTTGCCAAAACACGGGGCCTCTCTCAGACGAGAGCCATCCTTCTCAGTTGATGCCAGATGGGGATCAGAGTGTTGATGATGTAAGGATAGGAGTTTGGTTTTAGATGCATTAAAGGTAACCAGCCACGTCTTCCCCCACTGAACCACGCGCTCGAGATCAGAGGAGAGAGAATCAGAGAGAACTTTGTCATTTACAGCCTTTGATGAATTGCCGTAGATGGTCGTATCATCAGCATAGATGTCAACGAATGATTTAAGTATGTGTTTAGGGAGGTCATTGATGTAGATCAGGAAGAATTATATATATATATATATATATATATATATATATATAACTACTTCATTTACTCACATAAATTTAATATACGAAAGTATAGATTTATGCGTAAACTTTAAGTATTTACTTCAAAAGTGCTCAATACGTAGGTAGAGCTGGTTAGTAATTTATAATATATATTTTATAAATTACTATATATATATATATATATATATATTTCGCAAAAAAAAATTCATCACAATTCGTGCATTAATCTACCTGATGATCGTAAAGAGCGTGAAAGTATTGTTATAAAATGCGTATTTCTTCTTAATACTATGAACTTTTATATGCGTATGTATACAATTTAAAATCAAAAACTCTTAATCTGCGGAAAAAAAAACTGATACTGACGTCATCATAATTAGTGTATTTATTTAGTACTCTAATACGAAAGTAAAAGTGCCGTAATATACCCGTGCATCGGCGTCCATTAATAGATGAGGACGCCTGTGTATGCCCTCACATATCTCTTCCAAATATTTTTTAAAGATCTCTCATTTTCTAGATTTTCTTTCTCTCTTAAACAATTCTTTCTTAACTTGATCCTCTAAATCTCTTTCTATTACCCACCACTCCTATTGCAACTACATTTACTACTCATACTACTACTCATAATTCTCATACTACTACTGCAACAAGTAATATTATTACTACTTCTGCAACAAGTAATATTATTACTACTTCTGCAACAAGTAATATTATTACTACTACCGCAACAAGTAATATTATTACTACTGCTGCAACAAGTAATATTATTACTACTACTGAAACAAGTAATATTATTACTACCTCTGCAACAAGTAATATTATTACTACTTCTGCAACAAGTAATATTATTACTACTGCTGCAACAAGTAATATTATTACTACTTCTGCAACAAGTAATATTATTACTACTGCTGTAACAAGTAATATTATTACTACTGCTGCAACAAGTAATATTATTACTACTACCGCAACAAGTAATATTATTACTACTGCTGCAACAAGTAATATTATTACTACTACTGAAACAAGTAATATTATTACTACTACTGCTACAAGTAATATTTCTACTACGCTTTCACTGCTCGTCCCATTCGCCTTCAACTCATTGTCTAA
>NC_136512.1:84284482-84301982 GCF_053919585.1 Euprymna scolopes | reverse complement strand
TCCAGTAATCTTCCCATTTATTGCGAGCCTACAATTATGGTATACGGCATAGAAAATCGCTTGTTGAAGGCATTTGCGTTCTCCATCCTGATTTTGGGAATGGCCGGAAATGCTTTATCACTTGTCGTGCTTTGCCGGAAGTCATTCCGCACCTCTAAAATCGGGCCCTATTTAATCGGTCTTTGCATCGCAGACATTTTCCAACTCCTAACTTGCATTGTTTATAACATACTCAAGCTCTACGACATTGAACTGGAAGTTAAATCTCCGGCGCTCTGTAATATAACGTATTTCATATTGAGCTTAGGAGGACAGTGTCCGTCTTGGCTAACGGTTATCATAACTGTCGAACGTATGCTTTGTATATGCAGGCCAATGGCCAATCTTCAACGGAATATTAATCCGTTAGCTGTAGTATCCCTGATGCTTGTTATCCTAACCTGTCTCGATGTAGGATTCGCATCATTATTTGTGATATCAGATGGCGTTTGCTCTCCGATCTGGATCGAACAGATGTGGTTTTTGACTACGACCTACTCGTACATTCCCTGTTTCGTTTTGATTATCTGCAATTCGGTGATAATCTACAAGATGTATAACCGACCGCTGCTTGGGCATACACCAAGCTCCAGATCTTCAAGGAAAAACACAATTCGGGTAGTCCTGGCGATAAACATCGTGTTCATGGTCACAACTTTACCGATCGCCTTACGGGTTAATATTTGTCATAGTATTTTTGGGGACGGTTTCATTCTTGTAGATTTGATATCCTCCCTAAACAATGCCGTTAACGTTGTTATTTATCTGTTTTTTAGTAGCGTATTCAGGCAGGAACTGAAATCTCTGTTCGGAGTTAGGCAACAATCTCAAGTCTATGCGTTATCCAATCATGAAAATCTGTAAACTGATTCACGATCAATTAAGCAGGTCTCATAACGCTAAGTGTCAGAATTACGTGGAACAGAGGGAAAGAATTTTCGAACTGTAACCAAATAACCGTTTGCTTATCGTGCTAAAGATCAACGTATTTTTTAAACAATTTTGCAACTAGCATATGAATATCGCCCTTGCATATTCTTACTGTAAATGCCGTAAATTAAGGCAACAAGGACACAATTTTCCTTCTTCACTGAAGAGTTCACAATACGTCAAAAATATTTCATTTATTAGCTTCTTTTTATTTCCGTTTCCTCGACAGTATGAATAGGCAAAAATTTAAATGTAATGTTACCGAAAATATATTCACACTCAAAATGCACACTATATATTTGACCTTTAATTACAATAATTCCTATATATATATATATATATATATATATATATATATATATATATGTGTGTGTGTGTGTGTGTGTGTGTGTAGTTATGTAAGCTAATCCTCTGTTATTTGTCCTATATAATGAAATCTTTCCCCCCCCCTTAAAGGTTACCCCCTAAAATCAGGTGTTCTATTTTTTGTCTATTTAACTATCTATTATTCTGTCTTTTTATATATTAGCAAATACTCCTCCGTTTCTTTCTCTGTCTTCTTCAAAGCTACCCTTATAAGCTAGTAAACTAATCCCTCTCTCTCTTTCTCTCTCTCTCTTTCTCTCTCTCTCTCTCTCTCTCTCTCTATATATATATATATATACGGTCCAATAATTCAACTTAATTATCAATTGTACGCTCGTTTCCGACACAATATGGGTTTTTATTCATATCGCCATCAACACAGATAATTGACACTAAGTTCAAAGCAAAACCATACGACCATACTTAAATTTTTATTATGTAAGTAAATAATTTCTTAAATGAAAGTATAGCGAAATTTATTTTTCCGAGAATAATTACTATTATATACATGGCAAATATACAGAATGCTCCACTTAAAAGTAGCCCGAACTCTATAATCTTTCTCTTATCGACCAACTGCCACCACAAGAAAAAAGGCAATTCTTTTTCTAACAAGATGACGTTACATGCCACACATCTCATAGATCACTGACACGAGTTCATGACATGTTTACGGAAGAGAGAACAATAAGCCAAAGGTTATGGTCACATCATGTGATTTTTATCGTTTAAAACAAAAATATTCATGCAAAATAATTCTCACAATTTAGACCAACTAAATGAGAACATTACCAACGAATTCAGGAGAATCACCAGAGAAGATCTACAAGCAGTATTTGTTAAACGTGCCCAGAAATGCATAGATGTCAACGGGGAGCACTTCCAGCAACTATTATAAGATTACAGGTAATTTAAACAATAAAATATTGTTTCTCTTTTATATTACATTTTATGGACTACTTTTAAGTGAGGCACCCTGTATAAATTTAACGTTTTATTTTTCTACATTTCAGAGATTTTTTCGTAAATTAATTCTCTTTGCATTGAAAAATCAGTTGATGCAAATTATTTGCCGTCACTAGCTGTCCGGCCGTGTTTAATGTCGGGTAATTTTGTCGCCGACACTGGCCACTGATAAATAATCCTAATGATCATCGGTCATAAGTCACGTACAAATAGATAAAAGTTAATTGAGTTGTACTATATAGAAACTCGCGACTTCGTGAAAATTTAAAGAAGTGTGGTGAATAATGGAACTACAAATATTTTAAAGAATCAAATAGTCGCACAAGGAGAAGGCATACCAAAATAACCATTGAAAACGTCGGAGAATGTAAGAAGTCGTAACTTCCTTAAAAGTCGGGCAAATTAAATAGACAGGCGACCCCCGTTCGTAACTCTTAGATATTATCATTTAGACGTGATATAAAAAGTTTTAAGAAGGAATGAGCCGACCGAAATGTCCAGCGAAAAAAGCCTTTTACAGGCATACACAAAAAGCGAACATACATACATACACATATTTTCGCTTTTATATATATAGACTAGCGGGGGGTACCCGGCGTTGCCCGGGTGTTTGTAGGTGTGTATGGAGGGGGGTAATAAATAATCCTGCATAAATATTATAAAAAAGACGATGTAAAAAAGAAATCCAAAACCAAAACGGGGAAAAAATGGCATAAATAAACCTGTGTATGGGGGGAGGACTAAAGAATAAGCGAAGTAATAAAAAAAAACGTTTGGTCGGGAGGAGGGATTGAACCCGAAAGCTTTGACGCGGAGGTGGAAACCAATACCAAGTGCTTAACGGTCTCGACTACGAGTGAGAGTAATTGATTAGCGTGTTAAGTTAAAGCTTTTAAAGCTAAAAGAGGTTTGATTGACAGGACGACGCTAAATGAGGTCATCGCACGATCGTTATTTTTAGTTTTCACTTCACCCCAGATGATGGTGGGAAGGGGGGAAAGCAGAGCAAAAGCCGAGAAGCCAACGTTTTTCACTGTATTTATACTAAAATGCAGTACGAACCGGGCACAAAGCAAAATAGCGCGAATCTCATAAAAGTCGACGTAAATAAATCTAGAGACGACCCGCGTTCCCAAATCCTACATATTATGATATAGGGCCCATATAAACAGTTGTAAACGATAGTAACGAACCCGGGAGCGTGTGCTCGAAAAGCCTTTTGAAGACATACACGAAATGGTCACACGCATTTTGCCTTTTATATATAGAGACTAGCGGGGCTACCCGGCGTTGCTTGGGACCGTATAAACAAGGAGAAAATTGAAGTTGATTTTGAACATATTTGTTATTCTTTGGATAGAGAAATTTTTAATGTGTATGTATCATTAGCTTTTTCGAGCAAATGAATATTTTACCTACCCTAGGACGGGTATTACACGTATCAAATAATTGCACCATACCAAGGATAAGTAATTTATAGCATGTATATGAAATAATGTTACCTTTGCGGGGATGGGTAATATACACCACATATTTAAAATAAGTTTACCTACCCTCAGACGGGTAATTTAAATACATACATGAAACAATTTCACATACTATCGACAGGTATTGTACAACATGTTCCTATTTACAATGCCTCCCCACGGGACACAGTTTGACACCAGGGTCGTTTTTTTAACGTGGAGAAAAGGAACAAAAATTGTCTCAGTCGTGAAGGATTTCTCCTCCACTGACAGAACAAGAAATTGAAGTGCAGCATCTAAAGAACAGATACTACACTTTGATCTTGTTTATATATTTTACTGCTTTCAAACAATTTTGAAAATACAATTAAGTAAAAAGCAAAAGATCTTTAAACAACAAAATAAGGCAAAAGGCCCTACAAGAAATTGGGGAGGGGAAGGGTTCAGGGTCTTTGTGACTACAGTGATCAAAAGTAATAAATGTAGACTTTGTAGTCTTACTCTTGACTGGCAACATTTATTAAAATACCTCATTCACTCTATGGATCTTAGTCTAACTAATAAATCCCCAGCGTTTTAGAATCCCGACGGCCAAACATGTTAAATAATTTCATTTAGCATTTAAATACATTATCTTTGTTAAAGGCAACCATTGCTTCATAAATTTCAACATTACTGGTTTTTTTCCTTCGTCACTAAAATTGCTCGGAATTGTATAAAACAATGATAAAATTAAAGTTAATTTTGAACATTAAAAATGTCTATCCTTAGATTAACTAATTTCTATGCATTATTTCCTATTAAAAAAATATATATATTACCTACCCTATCATGTTGTCTGAGTGCGTAGAGGTGGTGTATTAAGGATCTGGAGCAGCAAAAACTGACCACTCCTTGTATAAAACTGCCCAGTTGAGAGTGAATGAATTAATGTTTTTGGCTAATTTTTCGATATTTGTCGCCTGAATTATTGTGCTTCAAAACGATGCATGTTTGGTCACCTTCCGATGTGTCTGTCACGAGTTATAAGCATGTATAGTGGTTTTAGATAGTCGAGTTTTTTGTGTGAAAGTTTGGTAAGTGGAGATGTTAACTTTCGTTAAGTTTCGACTTTCATCCGATTATTTCGATTATCGATTATCGATACTTATTCGTGACATTCTGACACAAAACCTAAGAACACTGTCAGGCAATTTTTTGTGGAATTTCATAAAAAGTACCGTTTAGCGAAATTTCATAAAAATCGACCAAACATTTAAGAGTCCATAGGGGACAAACTCAAAGACACGCATACACACATACAGAGTTCTTTTTATATAATATTAGAGATAAGAGACAGTCAAGAATTTCCCCACTATCCAAAAACCATGAGGGCACTTGCACGAAAACTGACAAGTATAATCTGCTCGCACGACAGTTAGCCTGCAACACTACTGCTGACTTCACAACCACTCCCTACCATAAACTCCCAACCAAATTTCCCATTACGGATAGAAGCCGCATTCGCAGATCGAAAATCATCTCTTTTCATATTTGTGATATGATAAAAAAAAGACATGAAAACCTTCAAGACATGTACACAATGTACTTTTATACAAAAATATATAACATATACCCCCCATATTGATGCGCGAGCGGTAGTTTTGCATCTTTAACATATGCAGAAATAATAATGTCCTTATGTAGCTACCCCTTTTAAAATATACGGTATAATCACGTTGACACACCGGTTCTCCTTAGATCACACAAGTTAAGCAACGTTGACTCAGGTCGATACCAGATTGATGATAATTTTGTAATACCAGACGCTGTAAGGATGAGGACCACTACCTAATAAACGTTGTTACGAGGACATATATGCGACTGCGGACTGCTTCTGAATTTAATCCGCTAAGGAAACTTGCTTGCTCTGGGGGAAGCGGGCTCAACCTGGCTAGGCTTAGTACCGCTTTGGTATGTTCGCTACCCACTTTAAACAAGTTAACTATTCTGTATTTCCATGGACTTTCTTCAGTTTGACACCTTTCCCATGCAACGCCGGGGCACTAGCAGCTAGTATATTATACATTTTAAGATTTGAATATGTATATTAATTCTGTTTAAATTTTATTTATTTTCTTTTTCATTTCAAACGGCACCTTTATTCTTGTCATCTTGGATGTGGCCCTGTCAAGACGAGAACATGCGAGACTTGTAGGAAAAACACGGAATGAATACGACGTTTTTTTCTGGTGGCTATATTAGATTGAAATTTTTTTCTCCTCAGCTGACTCCTGTTCAAGTTCATTATTAACTCGGTTTTCTTTTTGGCTCGACTTTCATGAAGAAAATATGTTTCATTGAAACAAGTGGAATTTTTTTTCTGAACAAGAAGCATTTAAAATATTAAAACACAAGATATTATGAAAAAATATATGTAAATATATGTGTGTGGGTGTACATATGTCCATAATTGTACTGAAGCCTAGTTAAACAACGTTTCTTTACTTAAAGTGTTCTGCTATATAATTTGAGCAAACAAAACATTTTTCATGTAGATCATTTTCAACTTTTCAACATTACAAAACTACAGGAAAATTTGGAAGCATAAAACCTATTTACACGCCGTCCAACTATTCCTACCAGAAAGCAATACATGCACACCAATACTATTGTTAATAATCTACATGCAAAATATATTGTAAATATCCTTTCATGGAATTAAATGAAATAATAAGAAATATATATTGTTTAAAACCAAGCAACCAATAAACCCACTAAAAATTCTATCAACCAACCACGAGATCAACCCACCCACCAAAACGTAATAAACATACCCACCAACCAATCAACCAAACCGCCAACCAACTACCCGACCTACCAATCAGTCAACCAACAACAAACCAACTAACCCAACAACCAACCGGCAAACTAACTAATCCGCCAACCCGCCAACAACCAACAAAGTAACCGAATAATTCAGCAACTTACCAAACAAATAACAAACTAATCAACCAAACAACACAATCACCAACTAACAAATAAACCAAGCCAGCAACTAACCAATGAACCAACAAACCAACCCACCAACCAACAAACCAACATACTATGTAATCCACCAACTCACTTATTAACCAACCAACTTACCAACGTACCAAAGAATCCACCAACCAACCAACTAACCAATCAACCAACTTACCCGCCAACCAACGCACCCACTAAACAAGTAACCCACTAGCCAACCTATAGATTAACCGACTTACAAACCAATCAACTCACTAGCAAACAACCAACCATCCCAGTAACTAACCAACGAACAGATCAAGTAACTAACTCACCACCAATCAGCCAACTAAATAATAAAATACTAACTTACCTACCAACCAACTAACTCACCATCTGACCAACCAACCAACCAACCAACCAACCAACCAACTTAACAACGAACCAACCAACCAACTAACTAAACCACTCAATAGTCAACCAACCAACCAACTAACCAACTAACCTACTAAGTAATTTCCCTACGAGCCACTAAGCCAACCAACTAACCAACTAACTAAACCACTAAACAAATAACCAACCAACCAACGAACCAAACCACCAAACCATCAAACAATCAACTAATCCACCAAGCAACTATCCAACTAACCAACCAATCTTTGCTTTTTACATCTCAGAGCCGGATTAGTATATCTTGTTATATCAGATCGATTTAAATTGTGTCTATTCTTTGTATTATAAAACCGGAAGCTGGTCTACTCTTTTTTTATTTACTCAGTTGGGCACACACACACACACACACACACACACACATATATATATATATATATATATATATATATATATATATATATATATACAGCATTTCCAACTAAAAGAATGGAAGACCCCGTTACCTTCTATTTGCTGATGGTTCTCTGTGTGTACATCTTAATTGTCGGAATGACTGGAAACCTCCTATCTCTGATAGTCTTATGCAGGAAGCGACTCCGTGCCACTAAAATAGGGCCCTATTTAATTGCACTTTGTGTTGCAGATATATTTGCACTGATCAGTTGTGTCGTGCAAGAGATACTCATACTCAATTATAATACCTTCATACCAGGATCTTTAACGCCATGTAGGGTGGCTTATTTCTGTCGGGGGTTAGCAGGCCAATGTCCTTCATGGATAACTGTGATCATAACTTTTGAACGTATGATATCCATATGCAGGCCACTGACCAGTCTACAACGAAATCACAACCCATTAACTGTTGTAAGTATACTAGTAACTGTCCTGGCTGTTCTGAACATAGCGAATGTTTCATCGTTGCTTACGTTGCAAGATGGCTTTTGTATTTTGCTTTGGAAAGCGGATATTTGGTTCATAGCGGCCATGTACACATACATTCCTTCGCTTGTGTTAATTGTATGTAATTCTGTAATCATCTACAAGATGTGCCGCCGACCGGCACTCGGGCAAGCAGCTGCTTCAATAGCTGCTAGAACTAATACGATTCGATTAGTGCTGGCGATTAATGTTGTGTTTATAGTGACAACTTTACCGGTCGTCTTGCTGAGGAACTTTGTCAAAGGGGTGCCGGAAGAAAAGCTTATCTTTGCCGATTTAGCGTCGTCCCTTAACAATTCGGTAAACTTTGTTCTCTATGTTATTTTTAACAAAGTCTTCAGGCACGAACTTAAATCACTGTTTCAATCTAAATCCGAGCATCTTAATTACCGGTTACCTGAACACGAAAACCTATGAAATTACTCGGACTGAAATAAAGTGTAGCATATGTTTTACAACTCACTACGGTTGGCATCTTTTATCTTTAAAACAAAAGCCACTGTTCGCCAGTGCCTGGAGTTTTGTTGGCATATTTTGGCTACGAAATCTTCCACTAATTTCTTACTCACAGACAGTGTAATAAATAAATCTCAAATCTTATATGTTTTACGCTATCAGCCAACACTAACCCTAACGCTTGCCTCATCCGTCTGCCTATTTAATGGGATGTGTTCGGATAAACCCATCTCTTTTTCCCCTATCTAGGTACAACCCACCGAACAACCCAACGAGCAGCAAAATTCGACCCTTTCATTCTCCGTACCGGAAAACCTTCAACTCTAATAGTTTTTCCACGGGAACTAGACTTTGAAATTCCATTGTATCTTACTTCCCTGACTGTACTTATATGCAAAATTGTAAATATAACGCGAAAAGACATTTCGCAGCTAAAATCTCCACATAGTACATTGTAGACCTGATCTCAGTTAGCAACCCACGTTCAAGTAGCAGAAGGCTTGGCTTGGGGTGGAAAAAATAAAATAAAATAAAATAAAAATAAAAACGAAGACAAGGAACCTTTTTGTTAGATTAATAAATTTTAGTTTATAAATTCCAGAATATATATATATATATATATATATATATATATATATATATATATATATATATATATATATATATATTTGTGTATTGATATTCATATTAAAAAACCTTTTTTCTAATTAGTTATTTATTTGCTTCCCCACTAAGCAAATTAAGCACAAGGCCGTTTTTTTAATGTCGAGAGTGCGGGGAGGGGAACCAGCTCTCATTAGAGGGAAGTAGATAGTGACAATTGGTATGAAGGGTTTCCCCCATATTAACCAACCCTGATTACTCAAGAGCAATGGTCTGATATGTGAGATTTCCCCTACATATTAATTTGCAGTATCTGAAGGAACATATACTACACTTTGATTGCAGGAAAGTGATCTTCGCCCGAAGGCCAAGAAGAGAAAATGCGAACCTTTTTTCTGTTTATTTAAAAAGAAAATACAACCTTGTTATGTATAGGTCGTGGAATTGCATTAATCTGCAAAAGATCTAGCTAATTTGAATATTTTTTAAACATTCATTTGAATTAATTCCCTATTAGTTTTTTTATCAGTTTTCTTATGTGATGATAATCTTTAGTTAACTATTACGTGTAATTATATTAATACAGATATACTACATGGTTTATACTTGCGTAATATTTACGTAAAAATATTATAGTAACCTCTTTCTATATATATTTATGTACGAGTATATATATATATATATATATATATATATATATATATATATATATATATATATTTGTTTAAAAGTTTTGCCTACAAAACTCCCCTGTCAGTTTTTGCTGTACAGACATGAAACTTCATATGTAAAGTATTTGAACTTTATATTTGGATTTTAGCCGGGGAAAATCGGTGCAAAAGTGTGAAAATTCAAGAAATGTAATTTGCTAGGTGAAGGTTGAACGACGGCATTACGGACATGCATGCGTAACGTAAAAATGATTAATATTAAAACAGGTCTATATTATAAAAAATTGCAATATTGTTTAAAAGAAAATGAAAAAAAATCTGTTTATATTGTTTTATATCGAAAAATAAGTTCAGCTTATTTGTAAACTGAACGATATGGGCACTGTTTCCATGGATACAAACTGATAAATCGACATTTATGTAACGATATAGTTAACTATTACGTGTAATTATATGTATACAGATATTCTACATGATTTATACTTGCGTAATATTTGCGTAAAAAGTTTATAGTAAACACAAACCTCTTTCTATTCATAATTAGGTATACGTATATATATTGGTTAAAAAAATTGCCTACCAAACTCCTCCGCCAGTTTTTGGTCTATAGATATGTAACTTCATATATATTTTATTCAAAACCATGCGAAATTTATATTTGGGTTTTAACCGGGGAATATCAGTGCAAAAGTGTAAAAATTAAAAAAAAAAATGAAATTGGCCAGGTGAAGGTCGAACGACGACATTAAGGGATGTTCATGTTTAATTTTTAGCCTTGCAGTAAACATGTTTCGATTCTCGGTGGTGGCGCACGTGTCATTTAAAAAAAAAATTAAATCATTACTATATATTGGGTCCAATATAATATAATAATATGAAACCTGCGATTAAATATGAAATCTGCAATCATCAAAATATATTAAAGCGTATTTTAAGGCCGAGCAATGGTGTGCGGTCTGCTAGTATTATTGTAAGGGCGTGATTTCAAAAGTAAAAAAAAAAATTGTGCCATCAGCTAGAATCGAAACCGTAACATTCACAGCTGGTGACGTTACTACTGTACCAACGTGACGGATTTAAAAGTTAAAAATTAAAAAAGAACGGCCTATAAAAACTCCAATCATCTTAGGCCCCTAGCTCCACTCTACGACTTTTAGTTTCGGAGGAGATAAAGTTTGAAAATATGCAGACAGACAGACAGACCGATAGACAGACATAGAAATCCTATCTCCCCTCTCAATTTATCTTTCCTTTTTGGTCCTTTAAGATCACAAAATGTCTTAGAAAAACATACTTATTGAAACAAAATTAAATGTCACATCAACAAATATTCACATTATACTCAATGCCTACTGCGTTTATTTGAAATGTCTGAGATTCTTACCAAATTTCTCAAATGTTCACACGATTAAAATTGTAAGCTCAATAAATATTAAAAAAAAAACATTATATTCTTGTCTTTGAATTTCTTTTAAATTCTTATCTTTTGATTAATTTTAATCATCGTTATGATGATATTCATATGCACGTAGTTTGACGAGCTTTCGACAAACTTTTGTTATCTTCTGAATGGATTGGACACACAAGTAAAGAGTGAAACTGCATACTAAGAGCACAATTAAGCAGCAAAAAAAAAAAAAAATCCAAGTACAATTGAAATCGAATCTGGGACAACGGGGGTAAAATACTGACCCTGGTGTGTCCCATGTTTGCCAACCGGTGTAAACTGAAAATACAGTCAAGAAAGAACTACACAATCTAATAGACCTGCATAATAATTAGGCATTTTCAAATACGCTCTCTCTGTCTCCCTCTATCTTTTTTATCGGTGTTTATATATATATATATATATATATATATATATATATATATATATATATACACGTTTTATTTTTATTACCGTATTTTTTGTTAAGTTACATTATGGCCGAATAGCTGAAACAATAATGTAACTTAACAGAAAAATACGGTAATAAAAAATAAAACGCATATTTGCTCTACAACAGTATTGAACACTTTCTTAAGTTTTTATTAATTACCATTTCCACAATATATATATATATATATATATATATATATATATATATATATATATATATATATATATATATATATATATATATATATATATATATATGGAAAAGTATAAGATTGCTATAGCAATGCAGGGACTCGACTGCGGTATTAGCCTGACGTATGAACAACAATGAACAAACAAAATAATGTTTTTGTTTTGTTATTTTATTTTTCGTATATCCATTTTTATTTCAAGAAAATCATAATATAAAGCAGTAAATATGAACTCACTGTTTGATGTAACTTGGAAATTGGAGGTCTTAATATTTCAATGAAAATGAACCAAAGAATGCCCCTTAAAAATGAAAAAAAAACATTGAAATATCGTAAGGCGGAAATCGACGTGGAAACGGGACAACTGTAATTCAGTGCATATATATATATATATATATATATATATATATATATATATATATATATATATATATATATATATGGAGCTCACTAACCCTGAAGGGGAAGATGTCCCCGAGGACAATAAAGGGCTCAAAGATCCCGAAGAGGACGACTTCCCCTAAAAGTGGGGCCGTTCTGAAAAGAAATATCGAAAAAGGAGACTCGGCCCTAAAAGACAGTGGAAAGGGGTTTCCCCCCCCCTTCCCGAGCAACCTTCTCCCAAAAGGATCACAGACAGATTCCGGTAAGGAGGAGAAGTCAGGAAAAAACTTACAGGGCCGGGCTCTGTTAAAAAACTAAAAAACGACGCAACCCACTGTTAATTTTTAGCTGGTCGGGGATTATATATAGTGCTTCCAGTATTTTTAGTCTTTTTCGCTTGGATCCATATGAATGATTTTTCTGTTTTCAACTAGGATTTTTTTAAAATTTCGAATATGGGCAGCCATGTTGTTTTAGGTTTTTGGCAAATCGAGCTTGTATATAAAAGGCGTAGGGTTAATCGTCTGGACAATGTGTTGATTGTGAGTTCCATGTAGCTATTGGTGTTTATATTGTTGGAGATGGATTCTCCCAAGAGGCATTGGAAGTGGTAGACTACATTGGTTTCGTCAACTGATTTTTTTGTCGAGGAAGTGTTGTTTTTAATTATAAGGTTAGCAGTTGTTGATTTCTTGTAGTAGATGATAAATCTTATCTTATTATGATTGGCTGTAGACTGTATATATCGATGTATTACATCCCTTGATTACGGCATAATCACGGTTGACACATCAGTTCCCGTCAGGACACCGCAGTTTAGCAACGATGAGCCTGGCCAGTACCAGATGGGTGACCATTTTGGACTTCCAGGTGCTGCATGTGCTCTCTGCTTATCTCGGCATTGTTTCCAGTCGTCCTAGACTTCTCCTTGTCACTGGACTCAAGCAGTGTCGATTAAGAAGAGGTGCGGTTAGTGATTGCATAACCCTTGCCTCACAATTACATTCGCAGCTGCCCCTACAGGGGCTATCCTTTGTCTTCTGATACTGAACGGAGTCATCGAATTCTTTAGTACCTTTTTATCTGATTTAAATTGTGGTGCTGCGGGTTGTGATAGAATATATTGATGGGGTGGGGATTGTTAACTTGGTTATTATTAGTTGGGTCTAGGTCTCTTGGTTTAATTTGTTTATCGACTTAGAAATTAGGGGATTGTTTATTAATTGAGATCTGTTTTATATTTTTTTATTCGTCATAGAATATATTTTTGAGCAGAAGTGATTAATTCATCTTTGCTGGAGACTATAGATATAGAATAATTTTGTTTATATTAAATTCATAATCAAAGTTTGTTTGAAAATGATCATTTAGTTTCTCTATTTCGTTATTATTGTCAGCAAGAAAAAACAATATGGTCGATGTACCTAACCTGAATAGACGGTTTTGTAATAGTATCAAATATGTTATTTTCCAGGTTGGACATATAAAAGTAACTAAAATTATGTCATTATTCGGATCCTATTGATATTTAATCGATTTGCGTGTAAATGTTTCCTTTATTCGTTAAAGTCTAAATGGAAGAATTACACTTCGATTATTTAGTTGATTCTAATAAAATCCAAAAATGTCAATTAAATTTGAAAATATATTAATGATTATAGGGGGAGCAAGACCTTCCACAGTGACTTCTGCGATGCTAACATCAGTACTATCTTTAAAAAGGGATATATATGCATATACATATGATGATGATGATTGCAACGTCTTGTCAAACACTTAAAGTTCATGAGCCCAAAAATGGCTTCCATCGCCAAAGGACCATTTTAATAGACAAATGCCTGAGGGAGTATCTGTACACAGATGATGTTACAGATTCTTAGCTTTGTACGACAGCTAAGTCGCTCTCTCGGTTCAAAATGTTGAGATCCAGCAATAAGCAAGAGCAAGATAGCCAGCAACAAGTTAAACTGCAGACCAGATTAATGCGGGTACTGGTCTCCCGCTTTCTGTTTTTTTTTAATCTGAGATTTGCTTCTCCTAGAAAGGTTGCTTTCACCGCGGCTTACGAGAGCCCTCTCCACTCCAACACACACACACACACATGTATATATATATATATATATATATATATATATATATATATATATATATATAGTAATTTATAAAATCTATATTGCGATTAACTTTAAGTATTTACTTCAAAAGTGCTCAATACGTAGGTAGAGCTAGTTAGTAATTTATAAAATATATATATGGTGATTAAGCTACACTGAATATTCGGCGTTTCATCCACTCTGGGATTCCTAAGCCTGAGGAATCCTAGAGTGGATGAAACGCCGAATATTCAGTGTAGCTTAATCACCATATATATATTTTATAAATTACTAACTAGCTCTACCTACGTATTGAGCACTTTTGAAGTAAATACTTAAAGTTTACGCATAAATCTATACTTTGGTATATTAATTTTATGTGAGTAAATGAAGTAGTTATATATATATATATATATATATATATGTATATATATATGTATGTATATATATATAAATATATATATATATATATATATATATATATATACAGAAAGAAAGAGAGAGAGAGAGAGATAGATGGGGGGTGAGAGAGTTAAGATATACAATATAAACCGAGTTTGTATTGCCAAATTTGCCGCAGCCAATATTATCTAATCTGATGCGTTGCAGTCCCGAAATTAATTTCTTTTCACTTTTTAAACCTGGTACATGGTTTTAGAAAGCAAGCGGTCATAACTGAGATTTTAAGCCCTATCTTGTTTTTGACACTTTCAACTTTCGGTGGTAGCTAAGGAAAACGTGCGAAATACCAGTAAATATTAACGAAATCATTTTTTTTTTTACTGTTTTCAGGTTATAACTACGGGGGAGGGGTAAAACTGCATCGGAATAAAAGAGAAACCATCTGCTTAATGACTAAATCTGACTAAAATATAAAACATAATTCAGAATTAAACATAAGAATAATGTAAAGGGTTTTAATTTAAGGAAACAGACCAATATCTTCCCGAAATGACTGATAATTAACAGTTTTATCTATTTAAACTATTTACGTCTTCTCTGTATAAGAAAAATCTCTAACTCTTCTTATTTATAAAAGACACTTTGGCTAGGTGCGCGTCTCCGTGTCATGTGTCTGCATGTGTGAGTTCATTCCTTATATACTCCGAAACGGCTGGGCTCGTATGTTTAGGAAGTTCACACAAATGTGCAAAATGATTCTGGGAGTGTTCTTAGTTTGTTTTTTGTTTTGTTTTTTATTGGAATGCATGCGATTTAAATTAACCCATTTATACAGTCGGGCGTCACAAGTTTTGTTGAGCATTTTATAAGCACAAAAGAAGAAGAGCACTGTGTATAAAATCAACAACCGGTTCTTTGATTAGATAAGTTTCTATTTAGAGAGCAACTGAACCATGGTATGTGACTTTTGCTTTTTTTAATTTTAATTGAATAAGTAATCAAATCAACAGTAGGTTCTCTACAGTGCAATGTAGACTACAATGTATTGTGCAATAAGTTAATACGGGGAGACATGTAAAGCTTCCTCAAATGCACCGTGGTGTCCCCGACTAAATCAGTCAATCGATTTGATTGAAAAAATTGGCGATTTCGCTGATGTCGATGAAAATAAAAGTATTTGAGGCGTGGAATATTCGTTGATTCTCATTCAATTCCGGACAAAGTCGCGTATCTCTGCTAGTTGGTCATAATTACCAAATTTCTTATATATACATATATATATATATATATATATACATATATATATATATATATATATATATATATATATATATATATATATATATATATATATATATATAAGTGTTCCATTAAAAGTAAATCGAATATTTAAAAGTGTAAAGTTTTAAGGTAAATGTAAATCAAGTTTTGTTGAAGTCTTCTTTCTTTTCTTTTTCATTCCAAACGTCATCCTTATACCTGGGACACTGGATATAGTCACACGAAGACGACGATCTACGAGAATCTACAAGAATCTACAAGACTTATAGAAGAAGTACAAATTAAAGCTACTTTCTTCTCGCAGCCATTTTTCCTGTACGAGCTGACCTCTGCAAAACGGATTTTAATTTTAATCACGCGAAGGCGATGATCTATGAGTTAAACAGAAACTCTGAATGGAAACCTCGTTCTTTTAGCGGCCATTTTTATTTAACGAACTCTGTCGGCTATTTTTTTTATTTCTCAAATTCATAACACTGCTTACCCGCTGATTCGACTCGCATAAAAATGTTTCAATGAAGCAAATAGAATTCATTTTTGAAACCAATACGTTCGCAGGTTTGACAAAGGAGGTCCCGCAACTAAACTTTAATCTGTATCCCATCGTTGAAATGTGACACCCTAGTGCGTGTTATGCAAGTATTTTAACGGAATGTGCTCCGACGAACTCTAAGCATTTGTATCACCTCGATATAAATACTCCGACTAATTCAACAATTAGCAAAATAGTACCCTTTAACTGCAGAGCTCCCTGCTTACTTGACTTAACTAACATGCACTAGTGCAGTTGTAACGTAAACAGTCATCTCAGCGCTCAACTCCCCACATGGATTCCGTTCAGATTTTGTCCCAAGTATTAGTCTCTTATATCCAAATGGCACTCTGGCTTGTTTAATGTCAAATAAAAGAAAAAAATAAGATATGAAAACGTGATTGTTTGAACAAAAAATTGATAGTATTTTTTTTACTATGTGAAAACGGGCTAAAAGTTATAGCCCGTTAACTTAGAATAAGTGTTTTATGCCATATTGATGTTTGAATATATACAATTTCGCCTAACAACAGACAGAAATCTCCGCCTGGAATACACATGATTACGGTGACTTCCGTCCGGGGTCACCTATGATCGTTAGGTTGCCGCTTAAGACTTTCCATACAAATACGGACCCCGTATATAACGTATGTTTTATTTCACGAAAACAACAGCCAAAAAGATACTACAATAGGAAAACCGCATTTGATTAGAAAAAAAGATGTGAAATAAAGGAAAAAAAATATAGTTATATAATACTAATTAGACTCGTGTATATATATATATATATATATATATATGTATATATATATATATATATATATATATAGTGAATAAATGACAAAATCTCTGTTCCAAATTCATGATGTTGACCATCATATAATTTATTCTTTTAATTCAGTTGACTTTTACAATTCTTGACAGTAT
>NC_136512.1:84234482-84281982 GCF_053919585.1 Euprymna scolopes | reverse complement strand
AAGTTAATGTTAGTGAAGGAACGGGTTGAAAATGGGGTTTAAAGTAATTTAGCCGGGCGGAGAGAGATTGAAAGATATTTATTGTTTATAAAATGGAAAGAAAAAGAAAAGGAAAATAAGTTAATGAATTATACTTTACAGGTTTATTTTAATAGTGTGATGATATATATATAATTAAATATAATAAATAAATTAGCCGGGCAGGTAGAAATAATACGTTACAGGTTTATTTTAATAAAATAAAATAAAGTAGGTGATGGAACGGGTTGAAAATGGGGTTTAAAGTAATTTAGCCGGGCGGAGAGAGATTGAAAGATATTTATTGTTTATAAAATGGAAAGAAAAAGAAAAGGAAAAATAAGTTAATGAATTATACTTTACAGGTTTATTTTAATAGTGTGATGATATATATAATTAAATATAATAAATAAATTAGCCGGGCAGGTAGAAATAATACGTTACAGGTTTATTTTAATAAAATAAAATAAAATAGGTGAAGGAACGGGTTGAAAATGGGGTTTAAAGTAATTTAGCCGGGCGGGGAGAGATTGAAAGATATTTATTGTTTATAAAATGGAAAGAAAAAGAAAAGGAAAAATAAGTTAATGAATTATACTTTACAGGTTTATTTTGATAGTGTAATGATATATATAATTAAATATAATATATATATAAATAAATAGCCGGGCAGGTAGAAATTATACATTACAGGTTTATTTTAGTGAAATAAAATAAAATAGGTGAAGGCTTAAGTAAGTAACTTAAATAATAGAAAAAAAAAAAAAAAAAAAAAAAAAAAACATTTTTAATAAGTAACACACAAATATAAGCACACGCATAAATATGTACAGCAAATGCACATACGTAAATGGGGGAAAAGCACATGCGTGATCACACATACATATATATATATATATATATATATATATATATATATATATATATATATATATATACATATACATATATACACAAACATACATATACAAACACATATATATATATGTACACATACACAAATACGTAAAAATACACGCATATATACACATATAAACACATATGCAAGTACACATACATCCAGATGCAAACACTTACACATACATATATATATACATATACATATACATACATATATATACATATAAATATAAATTAGCTGGGAGGGGGGGGAATTGAAAAATATTTTATAAATAATTTTTAAATAAACTTTAAATCATTAACCACATTTCTTTCCGTAAACAAAAAAATCCTTTCCAACTCCACATGGACAAAATAATTAAAGATATAGATAAATCTAAGCAAATATACCTCAAGGCTGATAAATCACAAAATTTCTACAAAGTCTCCAAACAAAAATACTTAAAACTTCTAAATGATAATCTCACCTCAACATACAAAAAATCAAATATTGACTTAATCAAAGACATTAATATAGAAAGTAAAATAATCACAGATACTTTAAACCTAAGCAACAGGGTAGCTAAGCTAGATACTAAAAATGCATACCTCCTCATAAAAGACCATAAAGAACACTTCCGTACCAGACCACAAACCAGGCTTATCAACCCCACCAGACCCGAAATTGGCAGAATCAGCAAAACAATTCTTGAAAGAATCAATAAACAAATCAAAAATAAATTCAACCTAACCCAGTGGATTAACACCGAAGACACCATTAATTGGTTCAAAAGAATACCTAACAAGAACAAGGCTGCATTTATTCAATTTGACATAGTTAATTACTACCCTTCTATTTCTAAACACCTTTTTGACACTGTCTTGGATTTTGCTTCTACCTTCTCCGATGTTCAACCATTTGAAACTGACATCATTCTGAAATGCCATAAAACTGTCCTACTAAGCCAGGACTCTCAATGGACTAAAAAAGACCAACCTACCTCCTTCGACCTTGCGATGGGTGCTTTTGATGCAGCTGAGGCTACTGACTTAGTAGGCCTTTTCATCCTATATAATATCACAAAATTTATCCCCAACAACAACGTGGGACTTTACAGAGATGATGGCCTTATCATTGTTGAAAACGCAAGCGGCCCAAAGTGCGAAGGCATTAAAAAGAACATTATCAGGGAACTGAAGAATATGGATCTAAAGATTGAAGTAACTTCCAACTTAAAAACAGTAAATTTTCTAGATGTTACCTTTAACCTCCCTAATAATACTTATGAACCATACACTAAAAATAATACATACCCCCTATATATACACCCTATGTCCAACCACCCCAAACACATTATTAAACATATCCCTAAATCAATAGAAAAAAGGCTTAGCACAAACTCATCTAACTCCAGCATTTTTAACCTACACAAACCCTTCTTTGAAAATGCTTTAAAGGAATCTGGATATTCCAACCCTAATATTACATACTTGGACCCTAATAAACCCAACAATACAAATAGGAATAACAGATCCCGCAAAGTCCTCTGGTTTAACCCTCCCTATAATAATATGATAAAAACTAAATTAGGTAAAAAATTCTTCATGCTTCTTAATCACCACTTCCCCCCTAGTAATATTCTACATAAAATTTTTAATAAGAACACTATTAAGCTTAGCTACAGTTGCACAAATAATCTAGAAAATAAAATTAAAAAACACAACAATAAAATACTAAATAACCACAACTATAATAACAATGGTCAAAATAATTGTAACTGCCTTAACAAACCCCAATGCCCGCTCCAGCAAAATTGTCTCTCAACAAATGTGGTTTACAAAGCAACTATTGCCCCTGCTGAAGACCCACAAAACAAAAAATTTTACATTGGCCTTTCAAGCACCACGTTCAAAGACAGATTTAGAGTGCATAAATGCTCCCTAAATAACCCCAACCACCCAAATAGTACTTCATTAACTAACCACTATCTACTACTTACCCGAAACAACCTCACCCCAATTATTAGCTGGGAAATTCTTAATAGAGCTAGTACCTGTAAATCACTAAACTCCCCATGTTATTTATGCTTAACTGAAAAATTATTGATTACTAATTTTAGAGATAGAGATAAACTTCTAAATAAAAAAACTGAAACCTCACTTAATTGTAAACATTATAAATCCCACCTCTTAAGCAACTTCTCACCCTTCTAATAATAACTATAACCCACCCCTAAAATCTAACACTAACGAATTACACACACCCTATTTACAACCTAAACTATATAGTCCCCCATTCATTTTAAAAGAACCCCTCCACAGAACCCCCACCTATTTATCCCACCATATTTTAGCTACATCTCTCTTTACCAAACTCATTTTTGTAACCCCCCCTTTGCCTTAATCACTCCTTATGTCATTATTTAAAGGTTCTCGCCCCATAGTCTCTTATTGGCTATTTCCATAATCAGGTCTCGATTTCTATTATTTCAATTACGTACTTATCACAATTGGTATCCTTCGACTTGCCTCTCGGTCTATTATCTACTTGTTAACAACTAATCATTTACTTACCTTCTATTTTAATTAATTATTTAATTTACCATCTACATATAGCATATATAATACGCTTTTCTCTTATATTTACCTCTTACTAATTCTTTCAATAATAATTATCATATTTTTTAACACGAAGCTTATTTACATATTTTTCGTATTTGTGTTTGTACATATACTCAAGCACATGCTTCTCCCCCATTTATGTGTGTATTTTTTACATGTGTACTCATGTGTATGTATTTGTGTGTTTTTGTTATCTACTTACTATCTACATTTTATTAATAATTATATTAATTTTTATTATTTAATTAACTTACTTATATCCTTAGTTTTTTTACTTTATTAAATAAACCTATAACGTATAATTCACCTATTTACCCTTCTATTTCTCATTTCTTTCTTCCAACTTAACGCCCGACAATTCAAAAAACTATAAATAATAAATTAAATACAAAAAATTAATTTTTTCAATTTCTCCCTGCCCAGCTAATTTATATATATATATATATATATATATGTGTATATATATGTGCACATGTATATATATATGTGTGTGTGTGCGTGTGTATGTGTGTGTGTTTGTATATGTATGTATATGTGTGTGTATGTATGTATTTATATGTGTGTATATATATATGTGTGTGTATATGTATGTATATATATGTATTTGTGTTTGTGCGTATCTTCTATATGTGTGTATATGCAGTTAGCGGGTACTGCGGGGCAACCTACCACTGCTCCAGCTGTCGCACTCCTGTGCTCCGCTGGGGTCCGCAATGTTGGGTCCAGAGGTGGATGTTCTGTTCTGGGCATGCACTCATCCACTACTTCCCTGCCCCGGCGCTTGACGTTTCAGGCAACTACTATGGATATGTCAAGAATAAATTCTACACAGACTTCCTGAACTGTAGAAGACTGAAGCGCCTTGCCAATCGTCGTCCTCGACGTTAAGGGCCTATTGATTTGATTGTGTATATGTATGTGTTTTTTTTGTTTTTTTTTTATTTGTATTTGGTTACGTATCTTCTACATGTATATTTGTGTATGTGTTTTTCTGTGTGTATGTGTTTTATTCACTTATTATAAATATCTCCCTAATAATTTTATGAATTTTATTATTTGATTAACTTACTGATATTCTTACCTATTTCTATATTAGTAAAATAAACTTGTAACTTATAATTCATTAATTTATATTTTTCTCTTTTTCTCTTTCCTTCAACTACAACGCCTGAAAATTTAAAAATTATTTATAAAATATTTTTCAATTCCCCCCCCTCCCAGCTAATTTATATTTATATGTATATATATGTATGTATATGTATATGTATATATATATGTATGTGTAAGTGTTTGCATCTGGATGTATGTGTACTTGCATATGTGTTTATATGTGTATATATGCGTGTATTTTTACGTATTTGTGTATGTGTACATATATATATATGTGTTTGTATATGTATGTTTGTGTATATATGTATATATATATATATATATATATATATATATATATATATATATATATATGTATGTGTGATCACGCATGTGCTTTTCCCCCATTTACGTATGTGCATTTGCTGTACATATTTATGCGTGTGCTTATATTTGTGTGTTACTTATTAAAAATGTTTTTTTTTTTTTTTTTTTTTTTTTTTTTCTATTATTTAAGTTACTTACTTAAGCCTTCACCTATTTTATTTTATTTCACTAAAATAAACCTGTAATGTATAATTTCTACCTGCCCGGCTATTTATTTATATATATATTATATTTAATTATATATATCATTACACTATCAAAATAAACCTGTAAAGTATAATTCATTAACTTATTTTTCCTTTTCTTTTTCTTTCCATTTTATAAACAATAAATATCTTTCAATCTCTCCCCGCCCGGCTAAATTACTTTAAACCCCATTTTCAACCCGTTCCTTCACCTATTTTATTTTATTTTATTAAAATAAACCTGTAACGTATTATTTCTACCTGCCCGGCTAATTTATTTATTATATTTAATTATATATATCATCACACTATTAAAATAAACCTGTAAAGTATAATTCATTAACTTATTTTTCCTTTTCTTTTTCTTTCCATTTTATAAACAATAAATATCTTTCAATCTCTCTCCGCCCGGCTAAATTACTTTAAACCCCATTTTCAACCCGTTCCATCACCTACTTTATTTTATTTTATTAAAATAAACCTGTAACGTATTATTTCTACCTGCCCGGCTAATTTATTTATTATATTTAATTATATATATATCATCACACTATTAAAATAAACCTGTAAAGTATAATTCATTAACTTATTTTCCTTTTCTTTTTCTTTCCATTTTATAAACAATAAATATCTTTCAATCTCTCTCCGCCCGGCTAAATTACTTTAAACCCCATTTTCAACCCGTTCCTTCACTAACATTAACTTTCCAACCTGTTGCCATGGTGATCCTTTAAATTAACTGTTACTTATGCCGTTATCAACAAAAGTAGCGTCTTTTAAGTTTAAACTGTTAAAAAACACGTATATAAGAATTTACACATAATTAATATTTAATTATAAACCCCTCTCTTTTTTAATACACTCCTACTACTTTAAACTCCAACGTCCTCTCCCCACCACTCCCCCTTCTTTTCTAACTCCCCTTTATCTACGATCTTTCCATTTTTATTTGACTTTATAACTTAGTCCATCTATGAATTCTGATGATGCTAGTTGGATTTTTCCTCTCTTTGAGGATTTTCCTCTAGTTGAAACAATTTGTAAACTCATTCTGGACTCACAGTAATACATTTCCTATATATATATATATATATATATATATATATATATATATATATATATATATATATATAAGATCGATTGTTTATTTATTTTTCGTTAGCGATTCTGTGGTATTTGATTGTTAGGATCGCCTGAACATTGAGCGAGTTATCTGCCCTTTGGTTATTTTGGACGAAGTTTTTGTTATTACGAATAATCTTATTTATATAATATTTTAATATTTCATTAAATATTTTTGCGTTCACAAAATAACGATCGTTCACAATTCTAAAGTCTTTTAGTTTTTAATTCCTGGAAAAGGAATGATCTTGTAATATGAATAATCTTGTAATAATTTATTAATTTAGGTTACGTCGTATTTACTGCCTCTCTCTTTCTCTCTGCCTTCCTCTCTGTCTCTCTCTCACTCTCTCTCTCTGTATATATATAGTGTTACGATCACATATATATATATATTGTTACGATCACATATAAATGCATATATATGTATAAATATGTGAAGCAGAAATATGCAAGCGCACACATATGTACATATATATATTATTTTATGCACATGCACACATATTAAAAGGTAATATAATACATGTCAATATATTTCATTGTTGTTATATCTTTAACAGTACTCAATACGATTGTATGATTTTGTTTCAATATATAATTTTGTTTAATTACATATACATATGCATATATATATATATAATTATTTATTCCTATAATAAATAAATAACTTCAGACACTAGTGTTTCATCGGTCTCTGGCTCGAGTAGCAAAGACCGTATCCAATCGGCTTCCATTAACCGCGAGCAGTAACATTGAATTTAAACATTTTATTGTTAAATGTTTTAACGTCAATCACAGAGATCTAATACGATGATCTATGCATAAGAGCTAAATTGACCGACTTAACTCAACTGAAAGTGCTCAATGATAAGAAACGAGTTTTTTTAAAGGGGCTGTTATAATTATTTTTTTACTATAATAATTAAATGCCTACAGATACTAGCGTTTCATCCTTTCGGGAATTTTCAGTGCAACGTGTCACGATTAACACCAGTCGACGGATTCGGACCCGGCAAGACGATCCACCTCTGGCTCTATTAGCAAAGACTCTATCCAATCGGCTGGCATTAACCGCGAGAAACGACATTGCATTTAAACATTTTATTTCTAAATGTTTTTAACATCTGTCAGTTATATTATATCATTTGCAGGCATTCCTTTTTATTAACCCACCGCCTCAGGTACGCGATTCTCATCACGCACAAACATGACGGACGAGATAACCAATCATTTATTAAAGTTTCTAGGCTTCTTCATTCTGGTCTTTGGAATGGCCGGAAATACTATATCACTTGTAGTGCTTTGCCGGAAGCCACTGCGTACCTCTAAAATAGGGCCATATTTAATCGCTCTCTGCATTGCTGACATTTTCTCTCTAATAATTGGTATTCTTGTCAATATTCTTAAACTTTACCATTACGAACTGGAAAACGAATCTCTTGCTCTTTGTAAGACAGCGTATTTCTTTCTATTCTTGCTGACTCAATGTCCGTCTTGGCTAACAGTTATCATAACGTTCGAGCGTATGCTTTGCATATACAGGCCAATTTCAAGTATTCAACGGACTGTCAACCCTTTAGCGGTTATATTTACGATGGTCTTTGTACTTTTGGCTTGGAATGTGGGATGCGCCACACCCTTTGTGATGACAAACGGCACTTGCACTCCAACTTGGCACCAACAAATGTTATTTGTTTTTGCTTCGTACTCATATGTTCCATTAATTGTGCTGATCGTCTGCAACTCGGTGATAATCTACAAGATGTGTAATCGACCGAGAATAGGACAAACAGCACGACCAAACCCTGCTAGAGGAAACACGATCCGCGTAGTCTTGGCTATAAACATTGTGTTCCTAGTCACTACTTTACCCATCGTTTTTACCCCCCTTTTTGATGATCACATTCATAAGAAGCGTGTTATGCTTGTCGATATTATATCGACTATAAACAATTCCGTGAACTTCGTACTTTATGTATGTTTTAATCGTGTCTTTAGGCAAGAACTCAGATCTCTTTTTCGGACGAGACAGCATCCTCAGATTTACACGTTACCAGATCATGAAACGCTATGAATTCAGATGCTGTCGCTTAAATCTGGCGTATTTGTGTTCAACATCGATGTCAGCCTTTCAGAATGATGTCACGTGACAGTTATCAGTTATCTTGAGTTCACACATTATTGCGAGAAGTGATTTGCTTTTGAAGTGATGACTGTTATGCGTGACTGCATCCCAGTTAATCAAGGGGCAACTTCAAGCCTGCCTTCAGCCTGCCAAACCAGCATGATCAAACATGTTCTGATTTGTAACTCTTCACCAAAATATTTTTCTTTTTTTCTTCTTCTTCTTCTTCTTCTTCTTCTTCTTCTTCTTCTTCTTCTTCTCATTATTATTATTATTATTATTATTATTAGTAGTAGTAGTAGTAGTAGTATTGCTGTTTTTGTTGATGTTGTTGTTGTTGGTGGTGGTGTTGGTGGTGTTGATGGTGTTATCATTATTATGGTCATTATTATCATTATTATTAATTACACGAATTATTAAGAATTATGTATCTATTATTATTATTATTATTATTATTATTATTATTATTGTTGTTGTTGTTGTTGTTGTTCTTGTTATCAAGCTTTAATATACGACATAGTTACATTAAAAAGACAATTCATAGCATTCAAACTTTTAACCATTAAACTTTAAAAGAGCTTAACTAACCTTAATAAACTTCTGGGGAAAAGGGGCGCCCTTCCTTTTTGGAGGAACAAATTGTGCGATAATAAGTAATTGCGAATTATATTATTATCATTTCCCCGGTATCCTTCCGCAAGTGACCAAATCATCTCCCGGCTAGCGGGTGGGACTGAAAACGCAGTGACAATTACAACATATACCGCCACAATAGAGCATGTTAATGAATGAACTTGCGTGTAAGATTGTTTTCTTACTTGTTCTCTACCTCAACCAATGTCGGCCACCAAAATCCATCAAAGAAGCAAGTGATGTACTCATTTCGTTTCAATGACTTGAGTCATTTTGTGTTACTGGCATCGCTAAGGAAAAATCAGTGAGGAAGATGGTTACGTTTATACTCAGCTGCTCTCCTGCAATAAGAATTTGGAACAAAGTACTTGCACACTCTTGGTAATAGAGATATAATCACCAAACTTATCGGTACTTCACAACGCAGTGCCACTTACATCATATGATGTCACAAGTATACACTTGTTAGTAGAACAATATATAAGATTAAAATATACATTTACTATTTATTTATGAAAACTAGCGTTGTACGTATTGCAGACATTTAATGATAAGTATGTTTTATTCTCCTTATTACGTTTAAATATGATATTTTAATTTATACATAATCCAAATTTTTTGAGATAGGGTCAATACTCTATTAATAATTATATAGTAGTGATTTCAAAATTTCGGGTTACATCAGCCAGAAACGAAATCCAAATGTATATACGGCCATTCACGTATAAAAATTTAATCATGCCAACGAAATAAATCACGATATTTATTGTTTACGTACACACACTCAGCGGTATGAAACTCTATATTTTTTGGTTCTAAAATTTTTAAACTTTTATATTTATTCTATTAGCTTAGTCAGAAGCGGAAGTCATAAGCATATATTTAATAAAAATAATAAGCATATATTTAATAAAAATCATAAGCATATATTTAATAAAAATCATAAGCATATATTTAATAAAAATAATAAGCATATATTTAATAAAAATAATAAGCATATATTTAATAAAAGTCATAAGCATATATTTAATAAAAGTCATAAGCATATATTTAATAAAAATCATAAGCATACATTTAATAAAAATCATAAGCATATATTTAATAAAAATCATAAGCATATATTTAATAAAAATAATAAGCATATATTTAATAAAAATCATAAGCATATATTTAATAAAAATCATAAACATATATTTAATAAAAATCATAAACATATATTCAATAAAAATCATAAGCATATATTTAATAAAAATCATAAGCATATATTTAATAAAAATCACAAGCATATATTTAATAAAAATAATAAGCATATATTTAATAAAAATCATAAGCATATATTTAATAAAAATAATAAACATATATTTAATAAAAACCATAAACATATATTTAATAAAAATCATAAGCATATATTTAATAAAAATCATAAGCATATATTTAATAAAAATGTGGTTAAAAACTTAATTCAATTCCTACTTCACGACACACACACGCACACACACACACGCACACACACACACGCATATATATATATCGATGACTTTTTACATTTTTTTATACATTTTATATATATATGTATATATATATATATATTTATATATTGGCACATATATGTATACATACAGTCATATATATGCTCATATATATTTATATAATTTTTAACGAAGATCGCGGTTTGTTTACAAACAATCGTTTGAGCACTGTACAAGTATCGGACGGGTGTTTATTTAAATAGACATTCGGACAGATTAGATGCGGGCACCGCTTCCGTGGTGAAGGGGTAGAACTGCCGACTGTCATCACGACGGTTCTAGGTTCGATCCTCAGCTTCAGATAGGTGCTAGTCTAGCGGCACTGATGAGTTGTGATACAACGAAACAGGACTGTATGTCGATGACTACAAATACATTTTATATATATTTATATATATTGGCACATATATGTATACATACAGTCATATATATGCTCATATATATTTATATAATTTTTACCTCAATGCGACACCTTAAAAAGTATGACTTAGTTCTGATTAATCAAACATGCTGCTATAGCACTTTATCTCCTCGAATCCAATGATTTTTTTTCGGAAGGGTGCCCATATACTCTATTATAAGAAAGAGATGTTTAATTTTATTCAAATGATTTTATGACCTTTAAACACATATCTGTCTCTAAGCAGTTGTATGGTGAATTTCCACTATTCAATGAAACACGCGTGAGATGTGCTGATTCAACATATTAATAAATTATTGTGCGTGAAATAAATACCCCCATATTATATATATATATATATATATATATATATATATATATATATATATATATATATATATATATAACAGACGAATCTCACAGGTAAGGAATTCATTTTTAAAACTTGAATAGGCTCGCTAAATCAATCAAGAGTAGGGAACTATATATGATATCTGTAACCTTTTTTTTGTTCTTGTGATTAAGGGAGGTGGTGTTTGATCAACACTGCTGGGGAGCCATTATTTAATATACTGTTTTGTTTTTACATCCCCAAAACAGTGTTTCATGGTAAACAATTGATGATCCCTTAAATTATTACTGGTACTATAGTGAATTCGAGAGAGCAAGTTGATGCATTGATTGCAGGTGATTAAACGACTTACTGACTAAATAGTTTTCTAACGAATGATAAAAAATATATATTCTCATACAGTTGACCGTACAGATACAAAATGCGGTATCTGCGTAGTTTGGGAAGCCGGACGACTAATAATCGTCTAACGTGAATCTTGAAAACAATTTCAGGCATGGCTGTCTGGTTATGCAGCATAATACTAGCGTATACACTACAAGGTCTTTTCTACGTGATCATATATTTTCTCATTAAAAATTAATAAATCTCTAATGTTTTATATGATTTCACCAGAGTAATGGCGGCTTAATATTAGTAACACATTTTCGCGCCATTTACAATGTGGATGAGTGAAATACTTGAGAGCAATAAAAATACTATTTCATGAAAAAAAAGAGATAATTGTAAACATCGAGATGATCTACGCTTTAATTGTGATTAAAATAAAAAAAAATAACGCAACTTTATTTTGTTTTGTTTTTAATTGCCTCAATAATTACAGTAACCATGACGATGGAGGAGACGAGGAGCGAGACCGACTTTACTTTAATTCCTGCAGAAAGAAGAAGCAAGAGTGTCACAACCGATATCGTTTCCTACTATTTTTTTTTTATTCAATTTTCACCCCAAACAAGGCACAGTGCCACTTTGAAGCAGGAGGCTACTATTAGGGAATTAATTAGCGGGGTCATTATGAAGGGAGAAGAGTAGAAAGATGTTTGTTAACATTACACTTGAACTTCTGCATATCATTGCAGTTGGGAAAGCAGAATCCCGGAAGGGAGTTCCAAAGACCCGCAGTTCTGGGGAAGAAACTATTGGAGTAAAAGGCTTTCTTGCACCTAGGGATCTCTACTGTAAAGGGATGAGACTTAGTAGCCTGTCGGGTTTGTCGGGGGTAGTTACGTCGGAGAGGTACAAGTGTTTGCAGTTCGTCAGAGCCTTCACCATTAAAGTATTTGTAGAACAGGCAGAGGGATGCAACATCTCGTCGATGGGACAGAGGTTGAAGCCTAGATGACAGTTCAGGACCTATCAGGTTGGCGACTCTTTTTTGAACCCTGTCCAGGAGCGAGAGACAAGCAGCAGATGCACCAGCCCAGATGTGACAACAGTACTCCATACATGGGCGAATGGTTGCCTTATAGAGGTATAGTATACTGGCAGGCGTAAGTAGTTTTCTAGCACGGTAGAGGGAGCCAACCTTCCTTGCAATGCTCTCAATGTATCTATTTCAGTTCATATTCCCTGTAAACGTTAGGCCGAGGAGTTTAAAAGAAGTACTTTCAGGCAATGTGTTCTTGGCCATTGGTATTGGTGGTAGAGAAGGTTTCTTGTAGTTATTGAAGGAAACAAGCTTAGTCTTAGCAGCATTGAATGTGACCAACCATTTTTGTCCCTATTCCACTACGGATTGGAGGTCATCCTCTAGTGTTTCTGCCATTTTCTTGGATATGTGTTCATTTGTTTTCCCCTCATATCTGTTATAGAGAGTGGTGTCATCGGCAAATATACCCATCTCCGAAACAATATTATCAGGGAGGTCGTTTATGAATATCAGAAATAATAGCGGTCCAAGGATAGACCCCTGAGGTACTCCCGCATTTATGTCATATTGTTTGGATGTATGTCCGTCGAGGACAACTTTGATTTTTCTCTTACTTAAGAAGGATTTAATTACATTATGAATTCTTCCAGTGATTCCATATGATCTAATTTTCCTTAGAAGACCATCGTGCCATACTCTGTCAAAAGCCTTAGATATATCAAGGGCCACCGCTCTACCCTCCCCTGTTTTATCCAATGAGCAGTATATACGTTCAGAAACTACAGTTAAGATATGTGCTGATGAACGGGCTTGCCTGAATCCATATTGTTTGTCAGTCAGGAGTTTAGCAGCTGTTAGGTGCTGGACTAGGGCTTGATTAACTAAGGACTCAAATATTTTGGCGAAAAGCGGGAGGAGGCTAATGGGGCGATAATTTAGTGGGTCAGTTCTTTCACCAGAATTCTTGAAGACTGGTACCACAGAGGCGGTTTTCCAGCAGTCGGGAAAACAAGATTCGTTAAGGCATTTATTGTAAAGTTTGGACAGAACTGGAGCAACATCGGCAGAGCATTTTTTTAATTTTTTTTGTCTCAATAAAACGTAAGAGTTAACTTTTATGTAATTCTTACTGAGCGAGCACCTTCGACACGATCTCGATATCTCTGAAGCTTGACACAAAGACCGTGACATCATCGGCGAACGTGGATACCTTGGTGGCGGAGCCACCGTGTATTGTAATTGCGCGCAGGGCCGAATTTGCCTCCCCACGTCTCAGCTTGCGAAGCAGAGGCTCCAAGGCCAGGACATAGAGCAGGGGCGACAGTGGACAACCCTGACGAACCGACCGAGAGATAACAACGGTTTCAAGCGCTTTCCGTTGACTTGCACGACGGCTGTGGGCTGATGATACATCGCGGGGATCCACTTGCAGAAGTCCGGTTTAAAACCGGCGGCCTCTAAGACAGATTCCAAGAAACGATGGTCGACCCTATCGAAAGCTTTTGACTGATCTAAGTTGATCAGCGCGGCTTCCATGTCGTCATCTATCCCTCCCTCTAGGATCGTGAGGATCAGGTGCAAGTTCTTCTGAATCGATCTCCCCTTCACAGCGTAGTTCTGTTTCGGTTCAACCAATTCGCCGATAACAACCTGCAGCTGATTCGACAGGACCTAGGCCAAAATCTTCAACTGTGTTTAGAAGAGTTATGGGCCTGTAATCGTCTAACTCTTCCCCACCATGCCTGTCACCTTTCCTCGGCAATGTGATCACTCCCTTGGTGACTTGCCCCGGGATGGATCCCTGAGCAAACCAATGGTTGAACACATCCGTCAGAAGAGGCAGAAACATGGGCGACAGCCTCAAATATAGTTTGTATGGCAGACCATCGATCCCCAGCGATCTGTCACAGCTGACCTGCTTCAGCACAGTGAAAACCTCCCGCTCCGTCACCCGGCCCTCGCAACTCGCTGCTCTAGCCGCCTCGAGGTGGGGAGAGTCAGCCAAATAGTTGCTAAACTCAAGGACTGGAAGATCGGGCTGCTGCGTAAAACGCTCCTCAAAATGTTCTCGAAATCCTTCGCAGATCTTCCGAGTCGATTCCAGGGTGCGTCCATCCAGATGTCTTACCTTTGCAATGTACTTGTCCGAGCTACGCCTAGAAATTTCACGACGCGCGTCAGTGTTGGAGTTGACTGCTTCATTGCCTACGTTCCTAAGCTTAGCTCTGACTACTTGACCTTCATAATGCTCGCTATTCTCACGCAGAAGGTTCTGCTTAACTAGTTCCTGACTAACCCTATCACCCTCCTCGTAGCCCGGGCTAGTTTCTGCTCTAGATTCTTCTTAGTCTTGGCCTTATCTAGTGCGAAGCACTGCGCATAATTGACGGAGAAGGTTCTAATTTTGGCTTTTAGACCTACCCACCACTTACTTCCAGTAACCGCCACCACTAGTGCTTTTTGAATTAATTCTATTAGCTTCTCTTGGAAGTCTTGCATCTCCAGAAGGGAGGTGTTTAACTTCCAGTGAGCCACTAACTTAGGCCAATTTCCTAGATTAAGCTGGATCATAACTAGTTTATGGTCCGTCTGACCTAGCCAAGTGAACGTCGGACAAGATAAGAGTCTACTTCGCCTCTCCTAACAAATATCATGTTCAAGTAAGTGTTTGGATAGGTGGAAACGCTATTGGTCCATATCCACATCTCCCGCCCCGGATGCTCGACCCACAACCTGTCGACCAGACCGCATCTAGCCATCATATCAGCCAGGCTGGACTCGCACCCCTCAGATCCTCTAGCATCGCCTCCTACCTTATCTATCTCGGGGTCTAAGATGGAGTTCCAATCCCCCATTTACACTACCCACTTCCGACAATCTACAAACGCGTCAAGCTGACTGAAGAATGAGACCCTCTCACGAGTGGTGCTGGGCGCATGAACTGCGATCGCCCGAAACAGAATCTTTTACGGCAACATCCGCTACAACCAGCCTGCCCACCGCATCCCTATGAACAACGTCGACCGTCGCCGACAGGGTACGTTTAACCAGCACGGAAACTCCCTTCCGCCACGGGCTGCCATATGCTGAGAAAACCTCAAAATCTCGAGCCAGCACCTGACAGTCCACAGAAGAAACGAAATGCTTCTCCTGGATCGCAGCAATATCCACTCCCAGGGACAAGAGGTCGTGCCACAGCCGAGCCGCCCGGCCCGGTGATCTCAAGCCCCCTGCATTCAAACTGGCCAAATTCAAAGACATGGTACCTACGTTTAGGGTGTGTCGCACTTGTCTCCAAAGTCGGTCGGCGTAAGGATGTCGACGTTGTACGGTATGCTCAAGGAGGTCAGGTTTTTCATGTCCTGGCCTTCTCTCATAATGCCGCCAACGTCTAGGGGAAAGGTCAATTTTAGGGCCCTGTATAGAGACGGATGGGCCCACACTGGGACCCTTCCCTTGCATTGTTTTGACAGTTCGTCAAGGGAAGAGTCGCTTTTTTTTAAACAGTTCCATTTCCGAAGAGGCCCCTTCCGCTGCCACCAGAAGTGACACAAGTTGCTCTTACAAGCCTCTGGAGTTCTAACGAACTATTACGAGCGGGGCATCCGGGAAATTTGAGGGGATGTTAATATCTTTTCCTTCTATCTGTTGGCAATCCAGCAGTGGCTTAAAAGTCTTCCTCTGACAATGTGAGAGGGCCGTTGCCACCGTCAGAGGGTCAATTCGACACAGTTCTTGTGTTTTAGTCGGTCCTCGAGAGGCAGAGCGACCCTTCCCTCTCCCGGGTTCATTCGTTTCTTTTTCTCTTTGGGGTGGTGGTTCAGTTTGCATTCGTGTGGGGGTGTGTGTTGGTGCAGTGTCAGATGTTGGTGTGGGGGTGTGGTGGGTGTGGTGTCTGGTGTTGCTGTTGTGTTGGGTTTTGGTGTGATTGTTGGTGCAGTGTCTGGTTTGGGGTTGGGATTGGATTTTGTTGTTGTTGCTGTTTGGTATGCTGTAAGCTCACAGGGGGTGGGGACCAGCTTTTCTTCCCCTTCCATCTTTTTAATTTTCTTTTTCTTTCTCTTTTCTTCCTCGAATGGACCGGGGAGTGGAGGAGTTTGTTTTCCCTCCCTCTCGCTGGCAGACTCATCTTCTGAGGAGCAGTCCTTCTCTTGGTCCCCGATTCAGTTCGTCCGGGGGCCAGTCGTTGTTCCTGGGATGGTTTGTTCTGCTCCTCTTGCTGTTGTTGATGATGCTTTTCCTTCTGCTGTTGCTTCTGCTGTGGTTGCTGCTGCTTGGGTTGTGATGGCTTTGGCTGCGACAGTTGCTGGACAGTGTGTTCTGGTCGCTTGTCCGGAATTGGCTGCAGCGGCTGTTGTTGCTGCGGCGCTTGTTTTTCGTCCGCTTGCTGGATTGAATTGGGGGACTTTGTTTTCCCCTTTCAAGTCACTGTGACCCATCCAATGCTGGGGGATGGGTCCACTGGCTTGGTTGTCGTTTCTGGGACACAAGGCTCGTCGACAGCTATAGGGGCTTTGGTTGGATTTCTTTTGGTGCAATCCTTGACCATATATCCCTTCTCCTGACAGTGCCAGCAGTTCGGTCTCCGCCCCTCTACTATGGCGGACATTGTCCCCTCCTCGCACCTCAGTGTCGCTGGTATTTGGTTGAAGCCAGCTTTGTCGAGGCGCATCTGGAGTCTGTAGTCTCCAATCAGGACGTCCCTCTTCTTGCTTGTTGGGGCCAGGGACACCACGTCCCCGTACTGGCTGAAGACCGCTTCTAGTTGCTTTGCTCCCAGGAGACAGGGGACGTTCAGCACGGCGACATTGGTGACTATTTGGCTAAAGTATTCTGGCTGGAGTTTGATGTTTTTTCAGCGCAGATTTGTCCTATTGGCTGTTTATTTGGCCTCTCTTTGGTTTGGGAGCAGGACGTCCCAAATTGCGTAGCTCCTCCTGCATATGTATTTGGCTGGGATCTTAAGATCCAGGAGGAGGTCAACCGTGCTGTCCTTGTCTACTCCTGTGAGGCCTCTTTTCTTTGTGTCCGAGGTGATGAAGGGCACTATCCTCTTCTTAAGGTCCTCTGCGGTGCCTGGAAGGGGTTTTATTACGTTCCCTTCCATGAGGTCCTTGTAAGTGGACTCGAAAAGGCCTCGGTATTTCTGAGGGGACATTTGGGTTTGTGGATCCCACTCAGTATCTTCATTACTGGCAATGCGGGTCCAGGACAGTGTCGTCTGGCTTGGATGTTGCTGTTGCTGCTTCTGCTGACCGGGGTTTGTAGTTTTCCCAGTGGGGTGAGAGCCGGCCAATCGGTTTTGAAAGTTGCCAATCTACCGGTCCCTGCCTCCTGGGGGTCTTTCTTTTTCTTCCTGGGAGGGGATTGTTGGCTCCTGGGTGCCATCTGTTGTACTCCACCACTTATGGGCGTTGCCTCTGCTCCAGTGTTCTTTGCCAGGCTTTTGTTGCTGGGTGTCTTCCTTTCTGGAGGGCTGGGTGGTTGGGGCTTGATCTATTGGGGAGCGTTTAAGCAGGCTGGATCTTTGGTCTCACCCCTCCGAGGATCTTTAAAGACGCTATCGCTTCATTGATTAGCGTTTTAGTCCTTCTAGCTACTCCATCCTCATCATTTCCCCTTTTTCCGTCAGGGGATCGTCTTCTTGGGGAGTTGGAGTGCTACATTTGGGTGATGGTGTAGTGGACTGAGGAGCCAGGGTTCCATTGGTCCACCCGCAACATCCATTGTCTCCTCGTCCCTTGATTTCTTCTCCGCTTCTGCTGGGCGTTTGCCCTCGAGGAATGAGGAGCCACTGAGTGTGTTTCACCTGAAACGTTCCTCGTTCCCTCGTCCGCCATTACCTGTGCTCCCTGGGTTTGGGAGTTGCCCTCTTGGGGAGCAGGATCCAAGCTTGGTTGTTCACCAGTTGGTTGTTTCTCCAGGGTCGCCACGGGCTGCGGCCCTACCCTGGCTTTCTCCTCTTCTTCTGAGTTTCTGGGAGTTGTTCCCTCTATCGGGGAGCTTTCTAGGGGAGCAATGTCCCCTCTGACCGGCATTGTGGAGTGGTTTTCCTGGCCGCTGACGTGGACAAAAGTGTAGTGGGGAGAAAAGAAAAAATAGGGGAAATGGGGTGGGGGGTGGGGCGGGATCAGAAGAGAACAGAGGTTTGACCTCCCCTTGCGGGGATGTCGGGTTAGAAGCTCGAATCCCCCGTGATGGGGAGAGCAGAGAAGGAAGACACAGTGGATGCTAGCGGGTCAGAGTGCCACGTCGCAATTAAGAGAGAGGGGATAGACGTCTCTGCCCAGAGTGGGAAGCAGAAACGAAAAACCCGCCCTACCCACGTCACCCTACCCACAAACAACCCCAAGGAAGCGAGAAAGAGAACCCAGTCTGCTCAATCCACTGGGAGAGCAGCTAAGGAAGACAAAGATTGGGCCTGCAGGTCAGAGTGCTGCTCAGGCAATTAAGAGAGGAGAGAATAGACTATTTCAACCTCAGAGGAGAGGAAGAAACGAAGTACTCAACAAACTAAAGCCAACCCGACCAGGTCTACCAAAGAAAGTGTTGCCGGTACCGAAAACGGCAAACTCCCAAAGAAGAGATCGGTTTGGGATCCAGAATACCACACAATGGCGTCAGTCCTGGAGGAGCAAAGAGGTCCTGACTCCCCCAAAAGGGGGTCGGTCCCACTAACAAATGTTAGTGCGTCACGAAAGTGACACCTTGAACTTAACCAACGAGGTCAAGTGGCGGGCCTTTGAAAAAAAATCAAAAATGAGGTAACTGGAAGAACAGATGCTACACTTTGATCTTGGACAGAAGTCCAAGAAAAACTTAAAAAGCTAAGAACAGCATCTATTAACAACAGACCTTTGATCTTAACCAAAATGGCCAAGCACAAAAGTGTTACGGACAGACCGATAGACCGTCGACAGACCAACGGAGTGACTTATAGAGTCGCTTGCACGCGACTAATAAAAAGGTTCATAATAATATAAGCAAAACGTATTTCTCGATGTTTACGTATCAGGTTTTACTTGTTCTTGAATCTCATACTCCAAGTTGAACTGACTCCCTGAAAAGCCGGTAATGAATAATAATGAACGCCAAACCTCTACCGATGCATCTGATCCCACTTGTTTTTTGAATCCCATCTCTTATCTACGTATCTCATCATACTTGCTATTGAACCATATGTTATAGATCCACATGTTATTGAACCACATGTTATAGAACCACATGTTACAGAGCCACATATTACTGAACCACATGTTATAGCGCTTTATCAACTCTTTTATGGCATTACAAACAGCGACATGTTCTTTAGCCATTACTCAAACTCGAACTGATTCTTACTTGATCTGAATTTTGGGTTTGGGATTTTAAATACTCATCGGAGGCATTCCGATGCAAAACAAACACGTGTGTAAAATTTAAAGGTAATCAGTCCTACCATTTTGGAGTCCATAGGGAACGAACGTATTTAGACACGCACAAAAATTACCATTTATATATAAGTGGAGATTATAATTAACATTATTCACCATCAGAAGCACGTAACTATGCGTTAAGCAATACACTGTTTATGATATATAAGGGTGACGCATTTGAAAGTTATGATGCCGAGCTATAATGCGGTGTTATACTTCATTAAATTTACAATAAATAATGAGATATGATAGTGGTTTAACTTATAGCCATTCTCTTCGGTGTCATCCACAAGACAAAGAAGGTTTGTATTGAAGATTTTATAAACAAAACCTTTAATATCCGCTCTTGGCCGTTAATAAATGGCTGCTAAACTTTAACCTACAACTCATTATTTAGTCATCTGGATGTCGAATTTGACTGCTATAATGTAAGAAATAAACTACTAACGTCTATCTGGTGCAAACAGATATAGTTGTATGCAGATATTAGTTTCCTGACTCAAATGCACCTTCCATTAAAACACTTCTTTTGTTTTTTTTTACTTTTTGCAAAAGTCAATCATGTTCTGCAAAGACCAAAACTTAGAATGAATTCCGTCTCGTTCCCCTCTGCCCCGTTTATTCGATTTCTCCCCCACCTCCCAGCTAACTTCCTACTGTTAAACGCACCTAACAATAATATTTAGACCATTTTACTTTCTCTTTGTAAAGATCAATCATACTTTGCAGCGCCAGGAACGAAAACAACCGATTCCACTTCAAGACAACCAAACCAAGAACTACGATGGAAGATATAAAGACAGCCTATTCAAACACGTGAACAAATATTTGAAGATAAAAACAACTTGACACATAAAATCCTTTTCCAAAATGACCGGATTTGGAATTAATATAACCAAAAAAGTTTGATATGCCGTAGAACAGAAAAAAACTAAACTATAACAATTAAGTAACGTGTTTATTTAAAAATGGTTTTTTTTATATAACTAACAATGTTGTGTGTATACATGTATAGGGTACGACTATAAAATCGTCGTCCTAGAAAAGACGACATGATTCCATTCCCGTTTAATGACAACCGATTTCCTTTGTTCTTTTTGTTGCAGACCATCTTCTAGTTGGCAAGTTGTATACAAATCCCAAGAGCGATAGGAGCCTTCTATCCTGTATTAAAGTGACACAATGTTCAACGAGCGAGATGGAGATGCGCCGCTGTACATCACCTGCTCTCTACCGATGATGGCAAATCCTAGATGTAGCAGTAGGAATCGGCGCCTGTCCAGAAGTCAAAAATGAGCCAGACTTGGCTTCAGAATGAGTTCTACGATTTTGTACCTTTTATATTTATTATTCGGGTCATTCCTCTCCCGACCTGAACTTGATGGGCTACTTCGTTTGGTCATACGTCTAGAACATAGCCAACATGAACTTCCACAATACTAAACCCAATCTGATCGCCGCCATCCGCTGAGTATTCGCCGAGCTCTCGTTTGTCCTTGTAGAAAAGTCGTGCTCCCAGTTCCGGACCTATATCGAGGAGATCATTGACGCTGAAGACAGCTACATTGAATAGATGTCAGAATTAACACATAATGAAGTTACCTGAATAAAATTATTCAATAAAAGTTTTAAAATAAAGCTGTAGTGTTATTTTCTTTAGGGCAACAAATTTATCATTATTTGCAATATGTGTAGACTAAGGCTACGTTGTCATTGTATGTATATACTTATGCATTGTAAACTCGTCAAAGTTCGTGCCTTTTCACGCATATATAACATTTCTTTATGGTCATTGCGTGTATAATAATGTCAATGTTTCTACTGATCCTGCATAAGCGTGTGCGTTTAACATTCACTTTTGAGATCACATGTACAGTTCTGATAGATGGAGTACTGTTGCCACATCTGGGCAGGAGTTGCTAGAAAGGACTTATCCTGCCTTGATAGAGTTCAAAATAGACTTCGTAGCCTCGTGGGGGATGTCCTTTTCTCTTCCCTCCCACCTCTTTCTCACAGAAGAGATATTGCGAGTTTATCTCTGCTTTATCGTTATTTTCATGGCAACTGCTCGACTGAGCTCCAATCTATGCCTCCCCCTAGCCAAAGTTTCACAGGAAACACCTGTCTAGCTGAAAACACTATAAATAATTACCCCCCACTCTTTATCTCGGCCTAAACCTAAACGTAGATTCCATGAGCAAAGCTTCTTTCTTAGAACTGCACGCCTATGGAATTGTCTTTCGTTTTCCTGCTTTCTATCTGACTACAATATGGTTGTCTTCAAGTCTAACGTAAACAGCCGTTCCATATGAGTTAACAAATTTACCGAACTTCCGTTACTAACGGTTACTGTATTGTCCAATTTCTACTGTGCACTATTTTAACTCTTATCCTCGAGTGACCTCTTGGCCTTGATAAGAGGTGATGCCTATGTAGAAGAATGTACAATAAACATACCTTTTGTGTTTCTTCGAAACAACTTTTGGCTGTTAAATTCACAGTTATCTTGTGTATGCTATAACCAAGATGCCTCTGACATGATTTGGTATGGATCAACCCATAATAACCAAGCATAACTTTTTGGTTAAGTTGTATTTTAAAGTCATTGATATCTTGGTAAGTGGAGTCACAATGCCAAGTATTCCTTGCCGTCTTTACATTTTAAGTCATAAACGTCCCTTTTGCTCCCCGGACATAAAAAAATGATGCTATCCCCAAACAAACAACTCTATAACGGAATTAAAAAAAAAAAAAAAACATTTGTGGACTATATGATTAGAGCGTTCCCATCGTTCATTCTCGCGACTCTTTGACAAATATGATTTGGTCTTTACTAATAGTCCTCTGTTCCCAAACTTGTTGATTCGACCCCATGAATAATCAAATTCTACCCATTTTACACCATTAACGATTACTACCCTACCACCTTACATTCATTAACCCTTATCCTCGAGTGGCCCCCGGGCCTTGATAACTTCTCCAATAAAAGATGTACGAACCAAACTTAATTGGTCTAAATCGTACGGAGAGCGAACAGTTTTTTTTTTATTATTCGAACTAAAATACTTTGGGTATCTAATTACTTTTGACTCATCCAATATACGTAATTATGTTCCAAATGATATGCCTCCTATTTTTTTCAGCCCGAATGGATCTGATGGAATTGTAAGTTGCATCGTTGTGATGACTGAACTCATGCATTACAGTGTCTTATCTCTCGCAGATATTTACAGTGTGATACTTTAAGAAGCTAACTCTGTCATCGACGTGCGTCGGAAGCAGAGAGGCGTCATTTAATTACTGGCAAAAGTGCATTGAGAATAATGGTGACTATGTAGAAAAATAAATTCCGTACACAAAACGTCGCTCATGACACCAATTCCACCATTGTGCCTCATCAACTTTTCTTTGTTACAAAAAAACAGGATACTTTATGTTTGAAATGACTCTCGTATGACGAAGCGCGCTCCAGACGTTCACGCACAGCCATCGTGCATCGCCGGCAAAAGTGCATTGAAAATGGTGATTACTATGTAAAAAAATAAATTGTAAAGCACGAAAGACACCTAGATTTAATAATATCACTCCCGTCTTCGTAGATCTTGCACGTTTTGAGTTAAAAAATAAAGGAGCGTTTATTTTTGGAACAACTGTCGTATATATGGCATTTACAAGAGAAAGCGTATTTAAACATTTAGATTTGAAACTTTATATTCAAAACCTCATTCTACTTAAATGACTTATTGTTTCTTCTTTTTCATTTAAAAGTTCATCCCTATACCTGTGATCCCGGATGAAATTCCGTAAGGACGAGAATCTACGAGAGTTGAAGATGAACTACGACTGGAAACAACGTTCTTCTTGCGGCAATAATCGTTTGGGACGACCCTTGTCAGCTGATTTTTCTCGAAGAATTTTCCAGTCACATCGAGGCCATTTAATGGATCCGACTGACAAAACAAACTGTTTCGTGATATAACAAATCTCATTGACAAATATTTATGAATGGGGATTAAGAAAAATAGATTATGAAAATTAAAGGACAATTTTTTGTAAAAAATGCTTAAAGTGTAATTTCAGTTTTCAATTCGTTGATCGTTTTGCTAAAAAAAAAAAAAAAAAAAAAAAAATCCCGAATACGTATTTCGGTCTATAAGAATAAAATAAGTTAGCTAGAAATACAAGTCAGAATATATCTTTAAAAAGAAAATAATATTGCAAATACACACGCGTGTATATATATATATATATATATATATATATATATATATATATATATATATATATATATATATATATATATATATATATAGGAAGGGAGAGAGAGTGAGTGAGTGAGTGAGTGAAAACGAGAGGAAGATAAATAGATAAATATAATAATTATTTATTATTTTTAAATGTATTAAACTTAGTGTATCGGAAAGAAAGTCTTGAATCCCTGCTGATAAGACTAACTACGTCGAAACGTAAATTAATCTGCATTCATCGCTGGGAGAAATGCATTGAGAATGGTGGCTACTATGTAGAAAAATAAACTGTAGAGCACGAAAGGTTGTCAATTTTAATACTACTACTTCAGTCTTCGTAGTTCTTGGATTCTTAGAGTTAAAAATAGATAACTTATATATATATATATATATATATATACATATATGTATGTTTATATTATTTATGTACATATGTATGTATCTATGTATACATATATATATGTGTACTTTAAAGCGTTAAAGAACAGCAATTATTTAAATAATTTTGATTAGTTCTTTTACACTTCAAACGATTACTATGATATTGTCCCTTTGGCTACTGTACACTCTTTAACCCTTATCCTCAAGTGGCCTCCGGGCCTTGATAAGTGGTGATTCCTTTGTAAAAAAAAAAATATAAAAATTAATGTCCAAATTAGAATATAGTTCAAAATTAAATATTTAACAGTTTAAGGAGATGTTTTAAAATTTTCAATATGCCTTCCTCGCGATACTAGATCAAATAATATAGTGATTTAATATCAACTACTTGATTGTATGATATCCAAATAATACAAATTACTTATTAATATGTGATTGGCCAAGATCAAAGTGTAGTATCTCTTCTTCAGATGCGGCACTTCCATTTCTCGTTCTCTTTCATTAGAGGAGAAATCCTTCACGACTGAGACAATTTTTATTTGTGTACCTTTTCTCTACGTTAAAAAACGACCATGGTGTCTAACTCTGTCCCGTGGGTAGGCATTGTAAATAGGTATATCATGGGTTCTTAATACGTCCTAATAGGGCGAGATTTGTTCCACTGAGATTTCGAGTATCTGAAAATATAAACGGCAGTACAGTATTCTACCTATAACCTATTACGTTCACTTCTAAGATACGGAAAGTTATAGGGCTTATTTTTATTATTTATATTTACCTTGTCTATAGAGACCATATTTTCTTGCAATGGTCGATGCTTGTATTTAACTCTTTACTGCCAAATTGTAATTTCAAGTCGCCTGTCAAAGAACACATGTATAGGAAATATTTCTTACTCTTATGGCTTGTAAGCCTAACTGGTCTTCAACGTAAAGGTCTATGTATGGTTCAAAATATATAATGAGAGTTTTTTTATGTTCGTGCGTCAGTTTCACGCTAACTTCCGTCACGTGTTGGGTTCATAAATGTATTTATCGCATAAAATAATTCTGTCGGTAAAGGGTTAACTTTCTAAAATCCTACGGGATTAAAATCGATTGTTTATATTGACCGGAAAACCACGAACGGAACTCGTCTCATAATCGACACGAATCATGGAAGATTCCGTTGCCAATCATCTGTTAAAGTTCTTTGCTTTGTTTATCTTTCTTTTAGGTATGAGCGGAAACGTCTTATCTCTTGTCGTGCTTTGCCGGAAGCCACTGCGCACCTCTAAAATAGGGCCTTATCTAATCGCGCTCTGTCTTGCAGACGCTGTTCAGCTTTTAATAGTCATTATCTATGCGTTGCTTTTACTTCACGATATCCACGTTGAACACGGATCTCTATTCCTCTGCAGGGTAAGCTATTTCGTCCGGGCGTTAGCAAGTCACTGCCCCTCCTGGCTAACCGTGATTATAACAGTTGAACGTATGCTTTGCATAACCAGACCACTCTCTAGTCACCAACGGACGCTAAACCCTATATCTGTCATATGTACTATGCTCGTAGTCCTGGTCACACTTAATATAGTAATAATAGCAGTAGTGTTCGATATCACAGGCAAATTTTGCAGTTTCAATACAGTCAATTATGGTTGGTTCGTGGTATCCATTTACACTTACGTTCCTTCATTTGTGTTGGTCATCTGTAACTCGGTAATTATCTACAAGCTGTGCAACATACCGTCATTAGCAGAAATCCCCCGCTCAACACCGCAGGCTGGCAGAAACGCGATTAAACTAGTCTTGGCGATAAACTTCCTGTTCTTGGTCACAACTTTACCGGTCGCCATTCTGATCAATACTTCTCACCGATTTACTGGTAACAGCGTAATTCTCACAGATTTAATATCGTCCTTAAACAACACCGGTAATTTCGTTCTTTACTTTTTGTTTAGTAGACTATTTAGACAGGAATTAAGATGCCTGTTTAGAAATAGACCTCAACCTCACGTTTATACGTTACCAGATCATGATAACTTGTAAGTTGTCTTTACAACCGTCCAAGTCTGACTCATGCTAACAGAAAGACGAGGAATATGTATTCTTAAACGCAACTGAATAACGCTTAGCACAGCGAGTGGATTTTTGGAACATAACCAAATGTTCGACGAGTTTATTATGTAGTCGTAGAATATTGTAGCGTAACATAGCAGCGCGTGTAGAAATCGCCTATTTCTGTCTTTCTTGTCCATGTCGTAGTAGCTAGCCAACCAACAGCATCCACCCTAAACGACTTGAGCCGGCTTCCTTATAAGAAGGAGGTTTCAAGGAAATTTAAAATTCACACGCGGTTCCCAGTCGTTTCTATATCCCGGCAAGGGGAGATAGCGACGTTAAGTTTTTGAAGTTTTTTCGCGAAGGAGTCGATGTCCTCCTACATACAGCGCTTGGTATCCGCAAATAGACACCCATGTAATACTGATCAGAGATAATGTTGCTTTACTTTGGTGACCTAACGAGAACCGAAGTGGCAAGTGGATTATGCCGTAGTTATGCTATATTATATTATGTAGTAGTAGTAGTAGTAGTAGTAGTAGTTACAGCACCATACATCACCATTTGGGTACCGTCCTTTTCTTTTCTTAACCTCACAAGCTATTATTACGCTATCATATTCCCCTCCACCAACTAATTTTCGTAAGGGAAGGACAGAAGTTCTCAGAAAGACGTCTGCCTCGTTTCAAAGACAAAACCTAAGCAAATTCTTTTTCTTTCTCTTTCTGTCAGGTGTCAGTATATTTGCTCACTTTATGAGAGCGGTTCCTGTTTGTAACTGCTCGATTTCTGTGATAAACTTATTTAAAGATTGATTTTATGCAACGTACGAGTAGTACGTGCAGCTAGATTAGAGACGCAGCTAACACAGAATTCGACATCCAATTCGACAGCTTTACTTCAATTGGACGCTCTTGATAAATTATCTTGTCTTTATTATTATTTTATGAACATTATAGGAAGTAGAAAATGGAATCATGTCTCGAATCATTCAAATATAATATTCGAAAATTGTATGAAAATAGAGCTAAACTATGCTTTTTATGTAGATTCTATTTGATGGAAACATAAACTATAATGTTTCAATTTTATTTCATGTTTTCTTTTAAATAAAATTATATAAAAATCAAAATATATTTTTCCATTTTTATATATAAGAAACAGTACGTGAAAATTTTTAATATATTTCGCAAATAAAGTTTCTCCGCCTTTCTGTCTGCCTTCTTCCTCTCTCTCTCTCTCTCCCCATACACAACCACACAAACACACACACAAACACACACACACACACAAACACACACACAAACACAAACACACACACACACACACACACACATATATATATATATATATATATATATATATATATATATATATATATACACACACACGGCATAATCGCGTTGACACACCGGTTCTTGTCAGATCACCGCAGGTAAGAAACGTTGAGCCTGATTAGTACCAGATGGGTGACCATTTGAGAATTCTAGGCCCTGCATGTGCCCATAGCGGACCTCGTCATTTATTTCCAGTCGTCTTGTACAGAAACTTCACTTGCCACTGGTATTTAACAATATCGACTCAGGAGAGGTGTGATTGGAGATTGCGCACCTTCTGCCACAAAAATTACACGCGCTTGCACCCCTTCGTGGGTATCCATAATCTGTCAAAAACTGAAGGAGCCTATATATATATATATATATATATATATATATATATATATATATATATATATATATATATATATATATATATAGGCTCACTTTCGACGGCAATTCTTGGCCTGAAGACGTAATCCCCCAACGTGGGTGATTACAGAAACATGTATGCACATATGTAGCCATTAATGTTTGTATAAATAAAATTAATATACCTGCTCTGTTCACTCATTGAGCACTATTTTGGTAGACACATGTTGTTTCATTGGATGTACTTCTAGGAAACTAAACTCTACTGGCTATATATATATATATATATATATATATATATATATATATATATATATACATAACTACTTCATTTACTCACATAAAATTAATATACGAAAGTATAAATTTATGCGTAAGTATTTAGTCCAAAAGTGCTCAATACGTAGGTAGAGCTAGTTAGTAATTTATAAAATATATATGGCGATTAAGCTACACTGAATAATCCGCGTTTCATCCACTCTAGCATTCTCCAGGCTTGAAGAATCCTAGAGTGGATGAAACGCGGAATATATATAATGAAACAAGAACTACAATTAAGTTTACCAAGACAACACAAGATGGAAAAACTAAAGTGCATTATAAATAGTAAAGCGTTAATATTTATAAAGTAATCTCAACCAGCTGTAAACGCTCGATAAAACCAAACAGGAAATAGAGCTTATGTAATGTTATTACCCTTTAGGCTGTGATTATAGCGTAGTATCTCTTAACTGTGGCAAGCAGAGTCAACGGTCAAAACATTATTATTACTGTTATTGTATTCTTATTAATTGATTTGAGCGATGGATGGTCGCTGGATCAGTTATTATGATTAGAAGAATAAACAATTAAATTGGGAGGGAATGATTGACGTGTGAATCGCAAAAGGAATGTGAAAATAGAAAATATATGTAAACATTATTTGAGGGGTTTGAATAAACAAATAACTAGTTGTGGATTATGTAATTAGGTGACGTAAGAGAACACGTGATGTAGTTAGTTTTGGAGAGATTCAGAGAGTTGAGGTTTGACCACGAGAGCGGACAGACGTCTGGACAGGGGTGGACAGACAGCTAGGGAGCGAGCTGTAAGAATAGAAAATGTAGACAAACTGCAGATCCTGTGAAAACCATTTGAGACAACTGTAATAAATTTATATTATAAAAATATAAAGAGTTGTTTTAATGGTTTCACAGATAAGAACAGATGTCTCAATTGGATGGTGCTGATCGCTTCATGGCTCGTCACGGAGCAGCGGGAAGATACAAAAGAACTTTTCAAGAAAAAGGTATGAAGCATATATTATTATTCTTACATATGAACTGTAAAAATATCCGTGTGATAAGTCTGATACGACATGACTCGGTTTAAACGCCAATACCATGTCCTCCTAACTAAACAACATACACACGCTTTATACGTTTATTATCTGTCTGTTAAAAGAACAATATCTTACATCCACTAGATAACACATGACACGTTTTAATATATTATCTCCTGTTAATATAATAACAATATACAACACTTATAATATGAACAAGTAGTTAATAAAACATGTTAAAAACACTTTGAAAAAGAGTTAAAAACATATTTAATTTTAAAAAGGAAACACCAAAAGTGGGATTGCTGTTTTTTGTTTGTTTGTTAACATTTTATTAATATGTACAAAGGGTTAATTTTTTCACAAATTAATTTCCATACCGAAAACGAACGTTTACAACATTTCATTCCATCATGATATCTATACGTTCTATTTATTTAAACAAAGTCTAAATTCAGGAAGAAACCTCATTTACATATTACATGGAACAAAATCTATTTTAATATGTTACTTACTCTTTTGTAATAGAATTGTTTTAATTGTTCTATTAAGAAATATTACATGCAATTTATTTTCAATTTTATTTATATTAAATTTATTTTTAATTATTATTTGCTTACATAAATTTACTTATTTAAGCTGTGAGAGTCATTTCCCCTTTCATTTTTATACATTAAAATGGATGTGTTTTCTGCTTCTAAATATCCAATGTGCTTCAATTTCAGGAAAACGTTAAGAATTTAGCCTATTCGGTGTATCTGAAAAAGTATGCAATTAAACCCTCCACCCGTTAAGATGATTCAACCTACCAATGCTCGGTACACACAGCAAGTATATATATATATATATATATATATATATATATATATATATATATATATATATATATATACATGGGGACGTTCTTAATATACGTCATATATGGTGTCATAGCATATGCCGTACATCGTTTCAACATCGTAACGCTTGGTAACTTGTATATATATATATGTATATATATATATATATATATATATATATACGCATACAACTTGCATATACCATATATGACGTATATTAAGATAGCCCCCATATATATATATATATATATATATATATATATATATATATACATACAACTTGCATATACCATATATGACGTATATTAAGAACGCCCCCATATATATATATATATATATATATATATATATATATATATATATATATATATATACATACAACTTGCATATACCATATATGACGTATATTAAGAACGCCCCCATATATATATATATATATATATATATATATATATATATATATATATATATATAGTAAGTTATAAAATGTATATGGTGATTAAGCTACACTGAATATTCCGCTTTAGGACTCTTCAGGCTTATGCGCGAATTTTGTGGTTCTTTGTCGTTTTTATATGTGCATCTTCTATTGAGATTTTAATAGAAGATGCGCATATAAAAACGACAAACAACCACATAATTCGCGCATAAGCCTAAAGTGGAAGAAACGCGGAATATTCAGTGTAGCTTATATATATACATTTTATAACTTACTAACATGCTCTACCTACGTATTGAGCACTTTTGAATTAAATACTTTAAGTTTACGCATAAATCTATACTTTCCTATATTAAGGTTATGCCAGTAAATTAAGTGTATATATATATATATATATATATATATATATATATATATATATATATATATATATATGGGGCCATTCTTAATAGACGTCATATATGGTATATTCAACTTGTATATATATATGTGTGTGTATATATATATATATGTGTGTATATATATCTCTCTCTCTCTCTCTATATATATATATATATATATATATATATATATATATACAGACAAGTATTAAATACTCGGTACACTAAACATGCTAATGTTTCGAACCAAGTGTCCTAATCAGGCGGGAGAAATAAATTGCATGTCTTTTATTCAAAGTATCATGTCCTTAAGATGAGAATGAAATAAGTTTTTTTTTTGTTTTAGAAAAAATAAAATATAGACATGCTAACTTAGCGTGGGGGCGGGTAATACCAAGTACCATTTTTGACTTCAAAAAGATAGCGGTGTGGAGAAAGGGACTGCCAAAACGTAATGAGAAGTAAAAGGAGAAGAAATAAAAAAGGAGAAAAGAAGCAAACATAAAGAGAAAATAAGGAGGTCAAAACTTAGAAGCTAACAGAAAGGCGTACAAGATACGTGAAGGGGCCAATATTGTTACATGACATTTCATTAAGAAAAGGGGCGGATGACACAATATGACAAGTTTATACATGATTAAATTGGGATATTAACAAAAGCAGAAGATTTAAGAGGTGGGGAGTGGCACGAGGTAAGGTCATTTTTGGAATAATTTATACACATACGTATTAGTATATATGCTACAATAATACATGCACACTAATAAGCAAATATGTCTGCAGAGAAATATTAAAAATTAAAAAACTAAGAAATTCAAAATTGAAAAGTTAAAAAATGAATAAGCGAAAACAAAGACGACTTTATACAAAGGCAAAAAGGCTATCATTTTCTTAGCATATATATATATATATATTTTATATTAATATATATATGTATATATATATATATATACATATAAGAATTGAATAAAAGTGTACAATTAAATATGAAAACTTTTAACAATTTCAATTAATGAAAAATAAGAGTTAAATAATAATAAAAATAATCAGTACAAAAGTAATAAAAAATTAATAATAATAAAAATAATAATTAAAAAAATAATATTCTTAATCTTAAATATAATGATGTTTATAAAATAAGAATGATATAAATAAAAAATAAAAATATTAACAATGATAATAATAATAAATATAAAAAAATAAAATACTACTACTCATAAAAATATTTTATTAATATTCTAATTATATTCATTATTGTTATTATTATTGTTGATATTTTATTATTATTATTATAATTATTATTATTTTTATTAATATTATTATTATTTTATTAATAACATTATTATCATTACCATTAAGAAAACTTATTGTTTTATTATTATTATTATTATTATTATTATTATTATTATTATTATTAATTATTATTATTATTATTATTATTATTATTACTTGCTTATTTTAACTTGTATTATTATTATTATTTTCATTATTATTATATCTTTAATTTTTGATTAATGTAAATTGTGAAAAATGTTAATATTTCATTAAAATTTTTATTCTTACACTTATATATATATATATATATATATATACATGTATATGCTAAGAAAATATGCCTTTTAACGTTTATATAAAGCCGACTGAGTTTTTCACAGATTTATTTTTTAACTTTTTAATCTTTTATTGTTCAGTGTATAGTTTTTAGTTTCTTTGTTTTTAATATTTCTCTGCAAACATACGTGCGTAGTGCGTGCACAGGTCCTGCCAAATCTTTTGAAAGCTGTACATTTCCGCTTGTCGAGTAGACGAGTAGTAAGATTCTTAATTGAATAAAAGATTACTAGACGGAATCTCTCATCCTCTTGTCATTACAATTTATTCCATTAAGGATGGAATAATTTATGCGACTGGAGTGATTTACCACAGACCCAGGAAGCGCTTCACCCGATAGGTGCTGGAAACATTGGCGCGAGACATTTACAAATTTCATCGAACTTCTATATTCAGAAAGACCGGGACGTCCCATCAATAAGCGTGCGCTCTTAATCAACTACTTGTCTCATTCAGTCAACGAAAGTATCTCGGATTGCGTTAGCTACGAAGAAGCAATCGATATACTGAACGCTACATAAAAATAAAAGATAAATGAGATATTTTCTAGACACTTACTTGCGACACACCGACAAGGATCAAGGCGAAACATTGGACCATTTTCTTAAGGGCCTTCGGCCACTGAGACAAAATTGCAACTTCTGCCCACTGACGGCATTAGAGGCCCAGGAGCAACACATTTTGGACGCCTTATTAACAGCTTACGTAAAGCTCAAGTAAGACAACGCCTTCTTGAGAATAATACCCTTACACTTAGAACAGCTTACGTGCAAGCCTATATTTTGGAATGTGCTATACAGCAGTCTAGTTCTTATTTACAGCCAGAGCGCTAAACACACATGTTTTTACTGCCTCCTCTCATGACGATAGTCCGATGAAAATTCAAGAACAATTGGTCACTGTCGCTTTAAAAAGGGACACATGCTATTTTTGTGGCTTATCTAAACACCTGCGAGTTTAATGCCCCGCCAGAGATATTCGTTGTCATAAATGGGGAAAATTTGATCATTTTCAAAGGTAGGCAAGTCTTCTGAAACCCGATACAAAGGCACTCGTCAAAATACATATGCAACTTTAGCCGCCTCCTCAGATTGCCTTTCAAAGACTATTGTAACAGTGAAGATTAACGGGAGATCTACAAATGCTTTTCTCTATACCGGGAGCTTAGAAAATTTTATCAGAGAAAGCTTGATAAAAAATAACAAATTATATTTTGTCCCCGCCCTCATCAGAGTAAGAATGGCAAACCCGTCATTGTCTGCACAGGTAAGTGGTTATTGTTTGATGGGCTTACTATTTAATGATGTATTCTATAAAACTACTAAATTATCCGTAATGAAAAACTTTTGTTGCAAAATAATACTGAAACACGATTTTTTGCAGAAACATTAACAGATTGAAATTCCATTCGGCGTTTCAATGCCCGCATTGAAAATTTGTCACTTTTCGGAAACCTAACTGAAAACAGCAGACCTATAGCAGTGGGAAGCGGACGTTTTTCTCATAATAATACAAAAATTAATTTACTCTGAGATAAAAAGACTACGGGAGAAAGAAATAATTGAGCCTAGCAAATTATCCTGAAGGGCTCAGGTAGTTATAACCACTTTTGAAAACCATAAAAAGCGAATGGTTATAGATGATTCCCAAACCATAAATAGATCTCCTCTTTTGAACGCGTTCTCACTACAGAGAATAAATGAAATAGCCAGATATCGTATATTTAGCACTCTGGACTTCAAAAGCGCGTACCATTAGATCGCCATTAGACCTAAGGACAAGCTATACCCAGCTTTCGAGGCGAACGGTCGTCTATATCAAATTCGCAGTATTCCTTTTGGCGTTACGAATGGGGTAGCCAGATTTCGAAAGATAGTCGACCGAATCATAACGGATGAGAAGCTGGAAGACACATTTACGTACAACCAGTATGTGACCATAATAAAAAAGAACACAACGAAAATCTCATACGGTTCATATCCGCCATCGATAAATACAACCTTACCTTAAACGATGACAAATGCTCGTTTGGACTGGACAAAATAAACCTACTGGGGCATACCATAAGCAAAATTTTTATAACACCGGACGAAACCTTGATTGAAACCTTTACTTCATATGCCCGTTCCTCACAATCGGGTTCCCTCCGACGTGCTATGGGCATGCTTGCTCACTACTCCCAATGGATTGCATCGTTCTCAGGAAAGATACATCCATTGACACAAGTAGATATGTTTTCTCTGTCCCGTCAAGCCGTTGAAGCATTCGAGGGACTGAAAAAGGATATTGCTAAATCAGCAATTACAATAGACCAAAATATTCCTCTGGTTGTTGAAACGGATGCGTCAGACTGCTATTGCTGCTTCTTTGAGACAAGCTAATCATCCTGTAGCCTTTTTCTCAAGGACCCTCTCACGGGCTGAAAACGACACCCTGCAATTGAAAAGAAAGCCCACGTCATAGTCGAGGTATTAAGAAAATAGCGGCATGACTTGATCGGCCGTCACGTCAAACTTATTACTGGCCAAAAATCAGTTGGTTTTATGTTCAACTCTAAGACTACAAGCAAAATAATGAATGGGAAAATAGCGGAGAATTGAGCTATCTTGTTTCTACCTTGATGTCAGCTACCAACCCGGCTAGGAGAACTTAACAGCTGATACACTTACAAGAGTATGCCATACAGCATCAAGCGGGAACGAACTACGGATGCTGCATAACAATCTCTGTCACCCGGTCATTACTCAAATGCGTCAGGCTGTTGACTGGTTGTTATTGTTTTACGGAATATCAAACCTTTTCAGGTTATTTAATGCCGAATCCAGTGATTTTGAAGAACAATATTTTAATATATCTGTTTTGTTTTTTACAAGTCGGTTTCTATTTAATCCATAGTTGGGACCCTAACAGGTACTACCACTCCAGGTCAGAGTGCGGCTGGGAGCAATGACAATTAAAGGGTGGTTCCAGACTCCCCAAAGCCCGCAAGATGGGGCCTCACCATCGGATCTAGTCTAAAGTCATATCTAAGACCTTTAAGTTAGGAAACCAGTAGAGAAGTGGGAGTGTAGAAAAAAGGGGGGAGGAGGGAAGGAGACTATTGTTTTTGTTTAGGGCTTTGCAAAACACGACTTAGTTGTGCAAATAATTAAAAACAAAAACAGAAAGTTGTTAATGTAGGTGCATTTGTGCAGGGATTTATCTTCCTACAGCCTGATCTGGTTGCACCAGTGCTTCATCCTGTGAGGTGTAGAAACATGACTTTATCGTTGGAGGAGGTAAAAATAAATACACATTCCTTCTGAACGTGTGCTGAAATAAAGTCTCGCTTTTATAAACCTAAAACTGGCATTTTAGTTCGATAGACTCAAGTTTTATTTTAAAGCGCCGCAACCAAGTAAAACAATATAAAAAATATATTAACTGTTGTCGACGAATATTCACGGTTTCCTTTTGCCTTCCCTCGCACAGGCATACCGGCTACTGCAATTATAATATGCTTCGGTTCATTATTCGCTGTCTTTGGAGTTCATGCCTATATACACTCGGACAGAGGGGCTTCTTTCATGCTGGAGCAGCTTCAACGATTCCTGCAGAAATGAGATGTACCTATGAGCCGAACAACTCCCTAAAACCATAAGGGTAACGGATAATATGAAAAATGTAACGGCATTATTTGGAAGACCGGTCAATTGGCTGCATCAATGCATCAAATAACGGATGTTCACTAGATAATCCCTCTGCCTGTTCTACAAATACTTTAATGGTGAATGCTCTGACGAACTGCAAACACTTGTACCTCTCCGACGTAACTACCCCCGACAAACCCGACAAGCTACTAAGTCTCATCCCTTTACAGTAGAGATCCCTAGGTGCAAGAAAGCCTTTTACTCCAATAGTTTCTTCCCCAGAACTGCGGGTCTTTGGAACTCCCTTCCGGGATTCTGCTTTCCCAACTGAACTGATATGCAGAAGTTCAAGTGTAATGTTAACAAACATCTTTCTACTCATCTCCCTTCATAATGACCCCGCTAATTAAGTCCCTGATAGTAGCCCCCTGCTTCAAAGTGGCACTGTGCCTTGTTTGGGGTGAAAATTGAATTAAAAAAAAAAAATTGGGAAAATCTCTCTCCTATCGCATTATACTCCATTCAATCCATATTGTGTACCGCCACGAATTCCACCTACACGAATAGTTTTTATCTTTTCAGCGACAGAATTCGGCAGCAAGTACCGCTTCCATCTTGGCTCCTTCGATCTGGTACTTTGTTTCTGAGACGACATGCACGTTACACCAAGAACGATCCTGAGGTGGACGGGGTGGAGCTCAGAGATGTGGACTCTTAGTACTGTCTAGTACGACATGCAGATGGTAGAGAGTCTACTATGTCTCTCAAAGACCTAACACCTGCCGGAGACGTATCATGACCGCGGACAGCCCCTGAGAACCGACCAACTCCCCCTGACACTGAAGCCCCTCCGGAAGATGATGACACTGAAATTGCGTCTGACACGTCGTTTAATGACACTGTCTCATTTGGGGCTCCATCACACACTTCGGATAGGCCACACATGAATCCCTGATAGATACAGGACTGGCACTGAAAAACGTGTTCATCCAGAGACTGAATTTGACGCTGAACGACCTGCTCATCTGAGAAGGAAAAATTTCGGGGGGTGGCATTTTAGAGTCAAAAAAAGGTTCCCACTAAATAGCCTTCCTGTTTGAGTACTCTGACTCCGAATCATAGACTGTCGAGGCGACCACTGCGAGCTCGTTGGGAGTGTGGACATTTAAGGGACTTTCTTTCATATGAGAAAGAAATTTGGTAGGGAAGAATGTTGTGAATATGGATTGTCTCCTCTTTGATAATCCAAACTATAAAAGTTGTGCATTTCCGCTTGTCAAGAAGACGAGTCGTAGGATTCTTAATTAAATAAAAATTACTAAACGAATCTCGCGTCCTCTTTTCATTTCAATATATATATATATATGATTATATCACCAGCTGATAAAGGTGGTGGTATAGTATTAATGGAAAAAGATGAATACCTGGAAAAAATTTCCACATTGTTGGCAGACAGCAACACTTACACCAAAACTGATTTAAAGACAGTAAATCGAAGTGTTGAGAATTTCAACCAATCTTATAAAAAACTTATAAAATACAACAAAACTTGGATGTCATACATTGAATACCACCCCAATGTTCCATCACTATATGGCCTGCCAAAAATTCACAAACCAGACATCCCTATGCGCCCTATAATATCCGGCATCGGTAGTGCCACACACAAAATTGCACGTGCCATATCCAACGTTTTGACTCCACTACTGGGCACTATCAGCACCTCCCACATAAAGAACTCCGGAGATTCACTGAACAAAATAAAAAACATTAACGTGCAAAACAAAACTATTCACAGCTTAGATATAACATCATTATATACTAATGTCCCCATTAAAAAATGCTTGAATCTACTCCTTAAACATTTAAAAAAATCTAACATTAGCTTACCTTTTCCTCCCGACACTCTTATAAAAATCATTAGACTTATAACTAACATGACTTACTTTCATTTCAATAACAATTTCTATAAACAAAATTTTGGTCTTCCTATGGGTAACCCTCTTAGTGGAGTATTAGCTTGCCTTTTCTTAGAATTCCTAGAATCTGGTCCTTTCAAATTCAGATTACCTCCAAACACAGAGTATTTCAGATACATTGACGACATCTTAATTTTTCTTCCTGAAAATACGCGCATAAATATCATTACAGACAAATTAAACTCAGTCGAACCTTCCATAAAGTTTACCTATGAAACAGAAAATAATAACTCATTACCTTTTCTTGACATACTTATAATAAAATCCAATAATAAACTATCCTTCAAAGTTCACCGCAAAACTACACACAAAAACGATTACATACATTTCTATTCACACCATAACAATAAAATAAAAACAGGAATGATAATTGGTTTCTTCTTACGCGCTTTCAGAATTTGCAGTCCTGAATATCTGGACGAAGAATTCAAATACCTTACAAACATTTTGAAAACCTTGCAATATCCGACATATTTCATATTGAATGCTAAGAGAAAAGCCACACAAATATTTTCCAGAATAAATAATAATAAAAAATCATACACACCAGACCTTTCTCTCATAAACAGACATCTTCTTTTACCTACACACACCAATAATACAATAATTTATAACACACTAAACAAACTAAAAATTCCTATCGTACAAACCACATCACTAACCATAAGACATATATTAAAAACCACGAAACATCTCTATAACAAACCAGTTTCCGATGGAGGTATATATACTATTCCTTGCCATAATTGCCATCATAAATACGTTGGTGAAACTCAGCGTAAATTGGAAAAAAGGCTCAATGAACACAAAAGAGATATAAAAAATAGCAATTCCCTAAGTGCATTATTCTCTCATACATTGCAACATAACCACACCTTTGATTTTAAACAAGCAAAAGTAGTTAAATTCATTTCAAATAAACCGCGCCGGAGACTCCTTGAATCTGCGCTTATCGCAATTTCAAGCACTATTAAACAACGTGGAGGTTTCTATAACATAGCGCCATTAATAAGTAAACTGTTATTAAAAGAACATCATTTAACTGTGGACACAGGTTAACTTTCTCACACCATTCAAACACCCCCTGTAATAATTAACACATAATCTCAATCAATAAATTACATAAAAAACACTAATTTCATTCCTGTTACAAACTTATATTTAAATTTCAACAGATATATCTTTTTTCCCAATAAGAATATAAACTTGCGTTCATAGTTTTAAAATTAAATTAACGACTATATGACGTCACTAAAATTTCCTTTCTCTTTAACAGCGCCAGCCCCCCTTCCTTTTTGAATTTCCAACATCAATTTTTCCGTTTCTCTTAAATAGAACTGCGTCACACTGTGCACGTGAAACTTTTTCAAATATTTTTTGTACTGGTATATTTTTTGGTTTCTTAATCTCATTCACCCAGAGGAAGTCTCGAAATAAAGACGAAACGTTGGTGAACACATAATACGGTTTGTTCCTTTTTTATTTTCTCTATTTTGTCGGAATACTATTTCCATTATTTTCATCATATATATATATATATATATATATATATATATATATACGTGTCTATGTATCTGTGTGTGTGTGCGTGTGTACATTTCCTTACGTACGCAATAACTCTGTCAATTTAAAGTCTACAGGCTCGAAATTTGATATACAGGGTACTGAGATTGGGAAAAACCTATGTGATCGGTTTTCGGCCAGAAATTAGGCTGTTAAGGGGTCAAAGTTGAACGATTTGACCTTTGAGAACTCTATCAAACTCCTCAAACAATTTTGGGTCTAAACACTCGAAATTTTAGATATAGATTCCTTGGGCATGGTACTAACTTAATAACTTGATGTGAGCCCAAAACAATACACGTTAAGGAGTCATAATAGGGGTCAAAATTTTAAAACATGTGACCTCTGCGGTCTCTACCAAATTACTCAGACAATTTCTGGTCTAAACATTTGAAATTTTACATAAAGGATATTCATAGATAGGGCAAGCTTTTTCATCGGTTTGGATCGAAAATGTTAGCTACCAATATATAAATGTATGTATGTATGTATGTTTGCATGTCTGCCTAACACTTTCGACAGAGGCGACGGATTTTATCAGTATCAGTATCGTTTTTAAGTTCGACCTTTCAGACGAAAAATATCGAAGAATTGGCTAAAAATATTAATATCTCCACCTTAAACTGGACACTTTTCTACGAGGATTGGTCGATTTTTTCGCCGATATTTTTTAAAGCCATACTTACCTTTCGATTGTCTTGCCTTAATTTTTAAAAAAAATCTCACTTCCGGTTTGACGGTGGTCGTAATAGCATAGACATCAGGTTTTTTCTCCGTTCTTTTCCTCCTTTGCGGTACGGGTTCGAGCTTGCCTTCCTACTACCACTTTTTTATTTTGCTCAACATACACATTCAAACACCCGAGCAATGCCGGGCTGAAATGCTAGTATATATATATATATATATATATATATATATATATACATATATATATATATATATATATATAAGTGAACGTGTCTCTGTATATGTGTGTGTGTCTGTGTACATTTCGGCACGCAATAACTCGTACTGAGATTCGGGGAAATCTTTGTGATACGTTTTCGGCCAAAAATTTGGCTGTTAAGGGGTCCATATTAAACGATTTGACCTTTGAGAACTCTACCAAACTCCTCCGACAATTTTGGGCCTAAACACTTGAAATTTTAGATATAGGTTCGTTGGAGATGGATCTAACTTAATAACTGGATTTGAGCCCAAAACAATAAATGTTAAGGGGTCATAATAGGGGTCAAAGTTTAAAAAAAACTTTACTGCGTTTTTATGCTCAACATACACCTCCAAACACCCGGGAAATGCCGGCTGAAATGCTAGTATATATATATATATATATATATATATATATATATATATATATATATATATATATATATATATATATATATTACTAGTAGCAGAGCGATTCTTTCTAAATGCATTTTGGTTCTTCCTGAGCACTTCTTCGATCTTTGGTTGGATACGGTTGAAAAGCATGGTATTGTAGATTTTTCCTGCAAATGGAGTGAGTGTTATTTCTCTGTAGTTGCTTTGGTATGCTTAGGTCACCCTTCTTGGGGAAAGGAAGTATGCATATTTCCCTCCGTATATTAATATTTTTTTGATTATATATAGAATTGCATGAATTAAGAAGTATGTCATTGAAACCACCCATCTTCCATACTTCAGGAGGTATGTTATCTAAGCCTGCAGCTTTATGATTCTTGGTCTTCTTTAGTACATTTAGAAGTTCCTCCATTGTAAAATCACCCTTCTCAATATCGAGTTCCTGTACAACAATCGGCTGAATTGGTTGGTGTTGTGGCCTTATTTTAGGGGTTCACAATATCAAACAGGAGAGTCGGTAAAGTCATGTCAACGATTAGGCTGGCATGGAATCTCTGATTAGAGAGTCCAAAATGGCTGCCTTTCACAGCGATGGGAGAGTCCATGTGAAGACAGGAATAGGGGGGTCAGTTACCCCAGAAAACCCCCCCTCCGAAGATTTATTTCCCTGAAATATAATTTTTTCTCTTAGGGTTGACTTCCAAGGGGTCCGTCAGCTTCCTTTTTCTAGTGGAACGACGTATTTCCGTACTGGTTTGAGGAGGTTCCAGATCAAATGCCTCATATAGGAGGTCCATCATCTCATCCTCGTCGCCAGATGTTGTGGCCTTATTTTAGGGGTTCACAATATCAAACAGGAGAGTCGGTAAAGTCATGTCAACGATTAGGCTGGCATGGAATCTCTGATTAGAGAGTCCAAAATGGCTGCCTTTCACAGCGATGGGAGAGTCCATGTGAAGACAGGAATAGGGGTGTCAGTTACCCCAGAACAGTTGGTCTGTTACTTCTGGGGTTTTTTCCGAGTAGCTTCTTAAAATGTGCTTTCCATTTCGAACATGCATTTTCCGGAGTGTTTGTTTTAACTTAGCTTTGGCAGGTCGTTTGCGCCCGGATATCTCATTTTGGTACTTGCCAAGCTAGATAGGATTGTTTGTTATCTGCTGCATTCTGGATTCGATCTATTTGTTGGTGAACATACTTTTGTTGTTCTGATAGGTGCATCATACTGTTAGGAGACTGATTGAAGGAGTCAAAGCAAACAAACATTAAGGCAGTTATGATCTTTGTAGATTTCTTCAAAGTATTCGACTCCGTAAATAGAGGAAAAATGGTCAGCATATTAAAAGCATGTGGCATTTCAAATGAAGTAATTAATGCTATCATGATGCTATATGAGCACACTCGAGCAATGGTCAGGTCCCCAGATGAGGGCACTGAATTTTTCGACATTCGCACTGGGGTTCTACAAGGATGTACTCTTGCCCCTTTTCTTTTCATTGTCTGTCTTGACTCTGCACTTTGCACCTCAGTTGATATACACGACATTCTAGGTTTCACCCTAAATGAATCCAGAAACAGACGCCATCAATCAGCACACATAACTGATGCAGATTACGCAGACGATATTGCTTTGTTCGCAAACAACACTGCTGATGCGCAAACACTGTTACGTAAGTTAGAAAAGTCTGCAAATGACATTGGTCTCCACATAAATGCGGATAAGACAAGGTTTATGACTTTCAATGTGAAAGGAGAGATCAGGGCTCTGGTTGGATCAACACTAAAAGAAGTCGCTGAGTTTACGTATCTAGGCAGCAACATAGTTTCCACAGAGAGAAATATCGGAATTCGCATCTCAAAAGCATGGACCGCATTGGATGGGCTACAGTCAGCATCGACTTCGAGACTGGCTGACAAACTGAAAAGGCAGTTCTGCAGGGCAGTGGTAGAGTCTGTCCTTGTTTACGGTGCTAAAACCTGGACACTCATCAAAAGTTGGAAAGAAAACTAGACGGCGCACATACCCGTATACTCAGAACAATGTTAAATATATTTTGGCAAAATCATCCCACGAAGCAGCAACTTTATGGCAACCTACCTGCCATATCTAATACCATCAGAGAAAGACATCTACGATGTGCCGGTCATTGTCTGAGGAGCAAGCATGAATTGGTGAGTGGTGTATTGCTATGGACTCCACGACACGGGCGCGCAAGCAGAGGACGACCTAGATCCACGTACATCCAACAAATAGCACACGACGCCAACTGTGAACCTGAAGATCTGAGGCAGCTGATGGAAGACAGGAAACTCTGGAGAGGAAGAGTCACATTGGTCCGGGCAAGGAGCCCGTCATGATGATATATATATATATATATATATATATATATATATATATATATATATATATGTGTGTGTGTGTGTGTGTATGTATGTATGTGTATACATATATATGTATATATATATATGTATATATATATATATATATATATATATATAAACTGTGTCAGTGGCTTTATTACAGATTAGTAAAATATCAATACTTCACTATATATATGTCACAAAAAATATAAATTGTATAATCAAATGACTGCTTTAAGGTTAGATTTTTTCCCAAAAGTCTTCAAGTCAATCGTAAACAAGTTCCGTGTAAGTAATCCAATTTACCAGATTTCCACTACCAACGACTACAACGATGTTTTCCCATTGATTACTGTACACTCAGAACACTTATACTCGAGTGACTTTCAGTCCGTGATAAGTGGTGACTCCATTGTTCGCTGAATCTTATTATAAGATAAAACATAGATCAGGCATATAGACTGGATAATATAATATAAATACTCCAAAATACTGTAGTAATGTACATATATATATATATATATATACATATATATATATATTTGTTGAGAAACGCGAACAAAAATTATAAAATAAAAAATAAACTTGAACTCTTTCTGAAAAACTTTATTTAGAAAATGATGTCGATAGTGCAAGTGATATTTTCAGTATTTTTACGCTTGTATATTAAAATACAATTTTTCCACCACGAAAGTATTCTTACATCAATTGCTTGTACAATATTGAAGGCACTAGCTGAGAAACCACCCTAATCGACGACTTTTAAAAATAGTTTTTGCCACTAGCACGTATGGAAGACGCCGTTGACAATCAATTATTAGTTATCAGTTTACTAACCGCAGTTTTAAGAACTACCGAAAATGTCATATCGTTTATAGTACTTTGACAATAGTCACTGTGCAGCAGAAAAAAATAGAGTCATTGATTGCCCTTTGCATTGCAGATATATTAACTAGTTACTATCTACGTGACATTTGCGCTCTACCATCAATGTCTCGAAAACGAATCTATCACGTTGTCAGATTACACACTTCGTTAGGGTCTTAGCCATGCCATTGTTAACTGTTACCGAGCGTATATTTTGCTAAGAAGAAAACTGTCAAATCTCCAACGAACTCCCAATCCATGCTATGTTCGTTATCTTTGTTGCATTTATGTTGTCACAGTGTTTGAAATTGTTGACCGATTATGCGCTTATATTTGGGAGCAACATATTTGGTTTGTGACTGCGGCTTCCTCTTTTATTCTGTCTCCTGTGTTAATTGTTTGTGAATCGGTAATTATCTACAAGATGTGTAACCGAACTTTGTTGGGACACACACGATGCTCCGATTCTGCTAATATGATTAGTCCTTACGGTAAACATTGTGTTTATGCTAACAACTATACTGGTCGCTTTGTTTCTCGGCCTTGGCAAAGAAATTCTCTAAAATCGACTTTCCTGTCATCCCTAAACAATGCGGCAAACTCTGTCTTTTTATGTTTGTTTCAGTCGTTTTTTCAGTCATAAAACAACAACCTCATATTTATCACTTGTTACATAAGTCATCTATAATTATGATAAGTTTGCACTCGTTATCAACTCGCTAAAAGAACAACCAATAAAAGGAAAAGAACAACTATCTTTGCCAGGAACACCGCTCATATTATTTAAGAACTAAACGACACATTGGCTAAGGAGGCGAGAGTTACAAGATTGCCGAAAATCATCCGAGAGTGACAACAAAGGCTTGATTTGGATTTATGCACTAGTAAAATACAAGTTCCACGAATATTTTCGAACGAAATCCTCAGGGTGCACGTGTTTAGGCCTGCGCTTAATTGCAAAAACACGCAGATAATAAACAACAGAGAGGGAGAGAGAGAGAGAGAGAGAGAGAGAGAGGGAGAGAGAGAAAGAAAGAGAAAGGAAGAGAGAGAGAAGAGAGTGCGAGAGAAAACAAAGAAATGATGATAATGATGATGATGATGATGATGATGATGAGAATGGCGTCTATTGGTGTCTGAGAGCGCTAACATAGGTGTACTTAATTTAAATTTTATAAACTTTTCACTCTCGTCCAAAATAAATCGGTTTAAAGTGTCTACTTTTGATCCGACCAGCTTTTAAAATATTTAAATTTCCACAAATCGGATTTGCTTTGCAATAATAATAATAAAATAAAATTCATTCCATTTTAAACCTGTAATTTCTTTCTTTTCCTCGTTTACACAGACAGACACACGCACAGAGACACACACACACACACACACACATATATATATATGTGTGTGTGTGTGTGTGTGTGTGTGTGTGTCGGTTTAATAAATAGGTTTATTAGCAACTATCAGTTTGTCTATATACAACTGGTTCATAATAGATATATTTTTATATATATATATACATATATATATATATATATATATATATATATATATATAAAGAAAGAGAGATAGAGAGAGAAGATGGCACATTCAATAAGTTTCCATATTTTTTCGGATGGGCAATTGTATTGATAGTACATGAATAAAACTCTAGTCCGCTTCGAAGTAATCCCCATTGGCTGCAATCCACATGTTCCGTTTCAATAACTTCTGGAAGGCCATAAAAAAGCCCTCGTGTGAGCGTGTCATAACGGCAGCCTCTTGACTTTTTCTTGGGTCTAGGCAATAACTACAAGTTACAGGGAGAAAGGTCTGGACTATAGAGAGGGCGAGGAACTCTCTTGGTGCATGACAACATCTTTGTTTCTGATCTTTTCTGAGCACTTTCCGACAAGCTTATCGCAAATCTTCTGCATCTACAGTTCCTCATGAATAATTGTGTGTACAGTTCCCACACTGACATCAAACTGTTCACTTATTTCTTTACATCAAGCAGCGGTTCTTAATGAAATTCTTTATTTGGCCAATCAACTCTGATGTTCTTAAATTATTAGCACACCCACACGTCTCATCATCCCTCGAAGACTGCCTTTGCCTTTCTTGAATGTCTTTTGCCACTCAAACACCGATACTTGATTCATGCAAGATTGTCTAGATGCAGTCTGAAATATTCCATACACTTCTGCGGCATTTTTCCCCAATCTTTAACAGAATTTATTGCATATCGTTCTTGGAAAATGTTCTCAAATCCATATTGAATGTTTGAAATACACTAGCTGTGGCAGTCAGGCTTTAGTAGGGTTCAGTCCAAGTTCTGCTGTACCTGTTCATTTGAAATTGAAATCCTAAATAATGGTTAGTAATCTCATAAGATGTATGGCAAATACAAACAGAATTTTCAAGAGTCGCCGACAATTTTAAATGCCTGTACAAAAGCAGTCTAGAAACATATAATTGAAGGCCCTTTTGTGTGTGTATATATATATATATATATATATATATGTGTGTGTGTGTGTGTGTGTGTGTGTATACAGAGAGGTAAAAAGATAATGATTGTATAGTTTCCTAGATGTAAATCCACTGAAACTAGTGATATATATATATATATATATATATATATATATATATATATATATATATATATATATATATATATATATATATATATATATATATATATATATATATATATATATGAATTCGAAGTAATG
>NC_136512.1:84209482-84229482 GCF_053919585.1 Euprymna scolopes | reverse complement strand
TTTGTCGTCTTCATCTAGCGGTCATCCATTTTCAATTGATTTTTTTCACGAAATTCCGTTGGGTTACATCCATAATTTTTTTTACACATACACAGGCACAGAGGCACACATACACAGTAACACTCAAATATATACACAAAACACATGCACATATACACAACAATATATGTTGGGACTATTGGTTTATATTTGTACAGGGCGAGTCACTTAAAAGTAGCCAGAAAATGAGGTAGAAAGGATAAGCATCTTTTATTGCTGGAAATGCTCCTCGTTTGCATCTATGCATTTCTGGGAACGTTTAACGACGTTTGTAGATATTGCTTGTAGATCTTCTCTGGTGATTCTCCTGATAGTGTTGGTAATGTTCCCCATTAAGTTGTACTAGATTGTGATGTTATTTGCATAAACGTTTTGTTTTAAAGTCCCCCCCCCAAAAAAATTAAAATCACATGATGACAAGTCCGGGGAACGTGGTGGCCATAACCCTTTGCTTATTGTTCTCTCTTCCGTAAACATGTCATGAACTCGTATCATTGATCTGTGAGACGTGTGGCATGTATTTCTATCTTGTTGAAAATATAATTGCATTTTGTCTTGTGCTGTTAGTTCATCGTTAAGAGAAAGATTAGAGAGATCGCCCTACTTTTAAGTAAGCCACCCTGTATAAAAGCTTTGTAGATATCATTAATAGCCGCTTCTGTCACACTGGTCTCGTAGTTAGAGCTAAGTGGATATGTATGGTTTATGTTACCGAAGTTAAGCAACATTGAATTTGGCCAGTACTATATGGGTAGCCCTTTGAAAATACACGTAAGTATGTATATATTTTTGTGTTGGTAGTTACATTACCGAGGTTAAGCAAAATGGAGCTGCGCCAGTATCAGGTGGGTAACCCTTTTTGAATATAAATGGGTATGTATGGTTAATGGTGGTCGTTAAGTTACCGATGTTACCGATTGGCGCTCGACCTTGCAGGTCGTAAAATACGCTTAAATATATTTTAATTGATGTGGATTGTGTATTAATCAATAATAGGCAAATTCTCTATCAAATAGTGCATATATATATATACATATATATATATATATATATAAAATGTATATATATATATGTGTGTGTGTGTGTGTGTGTGTGTGTGTAAACCACTGATTTTAAAAGTTTTAAAAATTACTTGGATGCCGTCAGCTTGAATCAAAACTAAATTATTTACTATTCCAACCACGTTCCCTACGGTTTCAGCAACACCGAGAGACATATTTAAAAAAAAATTAACCACTCATAGCTAATGGTTGAAGTATCGCAAGCGTAAAACTAATAAAAATATGTCGGTAAGTTGAAACTTATGGGAAATAAAGAAACAGCGAAATTAATTTAGGAACTCAACGAATGTACATTTCCACTTGCCAACATATATCGGTACGCGTTATTAATCAATCCAAACAAAGATTTCACTCGCTATAAACCATGTTTAGTGTCTAATTACTATTTCCTGTTAATTTCAGTGTTATGTAACGATTTGTTTCAGTGTTATGTAATATATATATATATATATATATATATATATATATATATATATATATATATATATATATATATATATATATATATATACACGGTATAATCGCGTTGACACACCGGTTCTCGTCAGATCACCGAAGTTAAGCAACGTTGATATTGAAAAAAATGAAAACAATGTATTTGTATTGTTTTAATTCTGTTTCAATATCGCTGATGAATTTGCGCTGACTCTTTCCAACCTCTTATGGTTGATTCGACGTAATGAAACCAATGGTACGACATTGAAATATGTATATATATAGTGTCGTAATAAATATTGTATCTTCAGCTCTCACGTCCACGATTGAACACTTTATCCGCTGGTCCATCTCGTCGACTGTTCTGATATATCACGATTTACGTATATGTTATTTATTTGTTTTTGTTTCTGCGATATGTTTTGAATGAATTCAATTATTTACGAAAGTGGATTTTTACCTAAATGCGAGTTGGAAATAATTTTCCCTTTAACCAATTTGGTTCCCCGACATGGGGAGCGGTATATATACTAGTGTTTCAATGGATGATTATATTTTAAAAACAATATATATACCGCTCCCCATGTGGGGGTACCAAATTGGTTAAAGGGAAATCATTCCCAACTCGCATTTAGGTAAAAATGCACTTTCTTAAATAACTGAATTCATTCAAAACACATCGCAAAAACAAATAACACACACACACACACATACACACGCACGCACACACAGAGACAGACACACACACACACATATATTTCTGTGGAAATATACTTTATTATCTTATAATATATACCAATCCCTGTTTGATAAGCTCAATGTAATCACAGAGCAATATAATGAATGAAAAACAAAAGACGATAGTCCAAAGTTCACGGTATTTAACATCTTATAACTTATTCTTTTAATTCACATTTATTCTTTTAATTCACATTTATTCTTTTAATTGACATCTACAAAAATTAGGAAAATTGGAAGAGATGCAGTAAACACTTTATAATATGTTTACATTACGCCATATTGAATATATTTCGTATATACAAACGTGCATAATTATTTAAAATTTGTTGATATTATTTGCATAAGTATGCATACACAACTTAGAATTAGTAAATTTGCTAATTAGTAAATAGAATATTTTGGTAGAAGATTCATAAATTAATTATAATTGTTTGTACGAATAGTTGGGTTTAATGACTTTGTTTGATAAACATTCAATATGGCGTAATGGAAAAAAATATAAAGGTATCTGCTGCTCCTCTTCAAATTTTCGGATTTTACCATATCAAATCACATCTCAATTTCTTTTGACGGATTGCTTGTTGCTATTTCTTCTGATGAGTTAAGGGCATAATAGATTCACTGATTGATATAATAATTAAGTGATTAATTTTGCGCTACAAAACAGATACTGTCAAGAATGGTATAATTCAATTGAATTAAAGGATTAAATTAAAAGATGGTCAACATTATGAATTTTGGAATATAACTTTTTGTCATTTATTCTCTCTCTCTCTCTCTCTCTCTCTCTCTATATATATATATATATATATATATATATATATAGGAGCAAATAGTTAATAAAACATGTGAAAAACACTTTGAAAAAGAGTTAAAACATATTTAATCAGAAAAGGAAGCACTTAATAAGTGGACATTCCTTAATCCGCGGAGTTTCGAAGAAACACTTCCCTTCTCATCAGAGGGTAGGAATTAGCAAAATGCGGGATCGGATTTTTCATACAAACGTATTTGATTTTTATTATATATATATATATATATATATATATATACATATATATATATACATATATATATATAAAGCTGAATGTGTGTGTGCGTGTGTCTGGTCATGAATAGGCTCCTATATGGTTGACTATTTTAAAAAACTGATTACATATAATGATAGAAGATATATCGAGACACAGGAATGGGTATGTTTGATCCTGCAGAACGGTGGTTCATTAAAATCTGAGTAGTCGCCTGGTCCATAAAGTATGGAAATAAAAAATTTAAAAATTAAAAAAAAACGTTTACAAGTGTTTTTTATATAGATGTACATAAGAATACTTTGATAAGTATGTTTAACTTAAATAGGGATGGTATAATAAATTTGTGGGGTCTGCGTTCGCGGCTGGCCTCCATAGAATGGAAATAGGCACAAACTGTAACGAAAAAGTGTAAGGAAAAAATCAAGATGGCGCCCGACTCTCTCTTTAACACGGTAAGATATCCTCAACACGGCACAAGAAGCAACAGTCACACGATTCCCCAGCCAACTCAATCGTCACTCGCCCACGTCTTTCCCCTCACCCGCTTTTATCGTCGTTCTAGGCCGGCTAAATTTGCATATTCCGAGAATTCGTGTGACTTTGCGAGACATCATACTTTACAAAAGACGGCGGCCGCCATCTTGGTCTTTCTTTTCTATTTTTGGTCGGTAACGCTGAGCTGGTCTCGAGGTAAGTCTTTTTCCCCTCATCCGTCTCTCCCACGTACCCACACAACACGCAAACACGCGGGCGCTTATCTCCTGGATGCACGTTACACAAACTTTAATAAATACTTTTTCATATCTATCTGCGTAAGTATACTTTGATAATTATGTTTCAGTTTGAAGAAAGATGGCATAATAAAATTTTGGGGTGGTCGTTCGCGCCTGAGCTCCATAGAATGGAAATATGTCACAAAGTTTAACAAGGTTTTTTAATATAGATCCACAGAATATTGTGATAAGGTTTTAAGTGTGAACATGTATGGTATAATAAATTATAGGGTTTATCTATTTTATTTTTACTTTCATCATATTTTGCTTTGGTTTTGATACCCCCAAATTCGAAGCTATCTCTTTACAACCCTTCCTTTTCATAACCGTTATAATTTAATGAATCAGTGTCCATTTTCTGTAGGCTGTTTTTGAACCCAGTTAACGACGGGTACTTTTGTTAATATATATTTATATATAAATCTTTTTGTGAAAAAATGGTTTCCTTTTTCAGTTATATTTAACTATTATACTAAACCTGTAGTTTATGAAGCTCAATGTAATTATAGCAAACGAATTACAAGAATCTATCTTCAAAATTTTAAAAAGTTTACAATCTTACAACGTTTGTTTTCAACGTAATTAAAGAAATAAATTGTAAGATGAAGAACAGCATAAAATTTGAATGTGAGTGTGTATGTGTGTGAGTGTGTATGTGTGCGAGTGTGCATGTGTGTGAGTGTGTGAATTCAATCGGCAAACTAATTCCTGGCCATTATTTTACGGTATTTTTCCAACTTATCTCATTTGTTACCAAAACAGCGTTAGATATGTACCGTCAGGTATTGTAGTAATTTGACGGACTTCTTAAACAACGAATGTTACTGTTGACAATTAATAGTTCAATTGTGCACAATAAATAAATAATAGACAAAACAATATTTTAGACTATTTTCCTCAAAAAATGTCAATGGAACATAAAATGAAGCAGCTGAAAACTTTTATATGTAGTTTTAGCTTTGCATTAGAATTTAGATTTTTTTTGTTTTGTTTTCACAGAAACAGACAATCTTACTTAGTATAACTTGTAGTCATTACGGACAGTAACGCGATTCACTGGTGACAAAATCCGGCTGCGCTTTCGTACTAATAATGCAATGAAAGTAAAAATAAAAAAAGGTTAATATGAATCAAGTATCGCTATATCAAACGAATTACTATTTGCGCCTGTTTTTGAAAATTTAACAAGATATATCCATTTGAGATATACGGTTATGTTTTTAGTTAAACCCCCGAAAAAATAAGAGCTGGGTATCGGTTCTAGTATATATTCATAACTGCCTCTTGTGACTGTGCGTATGTGTTCTTCGTTATGTAAGCGATTCCGAAAGCTATAAATATCAGCACACGTAACCGTTTTGTTTATAATATAATTTGATAGACCGATTGATTTTACGGTTCGGCCCGAGAAAATATATAAACAATTAGTATCGATTTATTGATCTTTTGATTGATTTTCTATAAAATCTCCAATTTGAATTTACCGTAAGGCTTTTGTTGCGGGAAAGTAATGGACAGATGCTTTTATTTTGATTTTATTGGGATGTAAACGGCTCGTAAATATTTGACTCAATAATAATAATAATAATAATAATAATAATAATAATAATAATAATAATAACAACAACAATAATTAGAACAACTGTCTCATGAACACGCAGACAAATAGTAAAAGCACAAGCCAGTAGCGGTACTTAGAAATGAAAGCCACAAAATCCTATGGGACATGGACTTACGAACGAATAAATCCATCCAAGCAAGGGGACCGGATACCATAATTGTTACCAATACGGTAAAGTCTTGCCAGCTTGATGATTTTACCGTTCCAGCAGCAACAAAGTGAAGATCAAATGGACGGGGAAACAGAGAAAATACATGGAACTGACACAATCGCTCAAAGGAATATGGAAGATGAAGAATGTCACGATAACACCACTAATAGTGGAAGCCTAGGTACAATACCGAGAAACTTTGAAAAAAATATTGTGAGAAATTCGAAATACGATGAATAACAATAATGAAAACTGACGAAATATTAATGAAACCCCTTGACTACCGAGACTAATACACAGTATGACACTATCGTTTCCCGGGGAGGTTTACTTGGTTGAGAAACATTCTGGGAACGCAACCAGCTCCTCGGGTGTAAGACGATATCCAACGATATCCGAACGATCGGCACATGTTGGAAACATCAACAAAAACGGGTCGATGGGTCGCGTCTTATGTGTTCATTGCGTGGTTCCAGGTAGCTTTCTGTCGTCGCATTAATGGAAGGAACCGCATGCTGAAATCGGACACTTGTACAAAAATAGCGAACAAATGCATTTAAAAAAAATAATTATAATTTATTTAACATTTAACAAGTAGGAAGCATATTTAGTCGACCCATTGCGTGCACATCAAACTACTATATCCTCCGCGTACGGGGTGCAAGCTTTAACTGTTTTTACAATACAATCATATTTCAATTCTCCCTTTCTTCATTGAAAGAGAGAGAAAGGGAGTGAAAGAGAGACATAGAGAAAGGAAGAGAGAGAGAAATATGCTTTTTACGCAATGTTTTGTTTTATCAAATTTTAATGTCAACATAGCTCAACTTTTATTGTGCACTGGAACCATAAACACCTGCCAATCTTCGTGTGCCGACAGTTTTAACCTTTAAAGATATGTGTCCACACTCAAATGTGTGTGTGTGTTTGCTTCCGCATAAGTGCAGGCCAAGTTCAACACAAGGTTTATTAATGTAGAATTCCCCCAGCTCTCTCAAAATTGTCTACGCCATTGTGCCACACACAGGAGATGCACGCACAAGCCGGATATACAAAAACTGCTACAGATGTAAAACACAAAATAACATCACATAGAATTATGAAAACTTAAACTGTATAATTGTAAGTTATCTCCATTGCCTCTTACCCTCCCCGTGTGCGTGTGTGTGTGTGTGTGTGTGTGTGTGTGCGTGCGCGCGCGCGTGTGTGTGTAACCATTAACTGGCACAACACCAAAAAAGTAAGTAGAATAAAAGTAAATGAAATGACTGAGGAGTGAAAGCACTTGCCAGACCACCACTGGATGACTGCAAAAGGACTGAGATCTTGTGGATGCTAATTGATACCCTAAGAGCCTTTTTCTGTTGTTCTTGGCCTTCGGGCCGACCGATACCCCCAGCCAGGGGGTTACCACAAGAAAAACTGCTCTCCAAGAGGACGACTCCCCAACAGGGGAAGCAAAAAGCAACGGGGCATACCGCCCGGACACTAAACCGAAGGACGCCCCCCAGAAGGGAGAAAACTCACCAGCAGTTCCACAAGAGGGCGACTCCCCACAAAGGGGAGAAAAACAATGTTGGACGGGGCATCCCGTTCCGACAACAAAAATCAAGAGGCAGTAGCCCCAAAGGACGATAAGGGAGACAGTGCTCCCCAAGAGGGCGACTCCCCATAAAGGGGAGAAAAAACAATGTTGGACAGGGCATCCCGCTCTGACAACAAAAATCAAGAGGCAGTAGCCCCAAAGGACGATAAGAGAGACAGTGCTCCCCAGGAGGGCTACTGCCCCAAAAGGGGAGCAAATCAAGAAAACGAGGGGGCATACTGCCTAAACCTCCCCAAAACAAAAGGGGCAAAAGCTCCCAAGGACAATAAAGAGGACAATGCTCCCCAGGAGGCCGACTCCCCAAAAAGGGAAGTATTTCCTGGAAGAAGTATAGAGCAGGGAGAGTCGGTCCCAAAGGAAAGCGGAAAGGGAAATGCCCCTCAAATAGCAACCCTTCCGCCAAGGAACAGCAAAAACAGTCCAACCTCACCAAAGATCCAACACCAACAAGAGGGTCGGCATGGGGGAAGACTGTAGAGAAGCAACTGTCCCCTCAAGAGTATAGAGACTTGTACTTGACCAAGTACAGACAATACATAGAGGGGGCAGAAATTAAACCAGTGCCAGGCGCTTGGGAGGCAATCGAAGACAGAGTGCTCTCCCTCATCATCTTGGATATGCCGGAAAACCGCCTCCTAGGGATGAAAAGGGAAGACATGGCAGGGCTCCTACACAAGCTAAACATCCCGGTATTATACCTGTACCAGAGGAGCTACGCCATGTGGGACATCCTCCTACCCACCAAGGAAGATGCGGAGAGACTCTCCCTACAGGAAATTAAGTATGGGAGAATAAAACTAAAGCCCGAATACCAGGGCAGGACAAGGACCCGGGTGCAGGTATTCAATGTACCTATGCAAATATCAGCAGAAATCCTGGGATCCTAATTCACACAGTTCGGCGAGGTGGAAAAAATAACCCCAGTGCGGTCGAAAACCGGCATGCACTTGGGCAGCTACACTGTGGCCATGAGGCTAAAGAAAGAAGGCTTCCAGGCGATACCAGCACAGCTGACATTTAAGGAGGTAACTATGACAGTAGTAGTGGAGGGGCGTCGTCCGCACTGCTTGTTCTGCCAAAAACAGGGTCACATGGCCAAGAGCTGCCCTCAAAGGTCAACTCCTACTCAAGTGACACTAAAGGCGGTCCCAACCTCTGAGACAGCACCAGTGTCCAAACAGGCTGTCACAACTCCTGCAACCGGAGCACCAACCCCAGCACCGAGGAAACCCAAAACTGTGCAGGAGGCCAAAGGGGAGGAATGGATCACGGTAATGAGGCGGAAATGGAAGCCCACAATCCCATCTGCCACCGTCCCACAACCAACCCAACAACTGAGGCAGCAATAACAACAGCAGCCTCCACAACAGCCGCAGCAACAGCCATGGCAGCAGACACAGCAGCAGCAGCCAAACCAGCCATTGAACCAGCCGCAGCAACAACATCAGCTGCCGCGGCCAATGCCACAACCAATGCCACGAAAACAGCGGCAACAACAAAAACAGCAGCAGCAGCAACAGCCAGAACAGCAGCAGCAGCAACAAAAACGGCTGCAGCAACCAGAAAAGCAACAGCACCAACCAGAGAAACAACAACTAGAGGAGCAGCAACAACCAACGGTCCCCACACCAATTGAGACGGGGATCAAGCGAAGAAAACACTGCTCCTCTGAGGATGAATCTGCTAGTGAGAGGGAGAGGAACTCAACCTCACCACTCCCCGGTTCATTCAAAAGAATAAAAAAGAAAAGGAAAGGGGAAGAAAAGGCAGCCCCCACTCCCTGTGAGCATACACCACCTCTAACAACAACACAACCCACTTCCACCCCCATACCACATACTGCACCAACACTAGACACCGCACTAACACCAACACCAACATCAGACACCGCACCAACACCAGACACTGCACCAACACCAGAAACTGCACCAACACCAACACCAGACACCGCACCAACACCAACACCAGACACCACACCAACACCAGACACCGCACCAACACCAACACCAGACACCACACAGACACTCGTCCCCACACCAATGCAAATTGAGCCGCCATCCCAGAAAGAAAAGAATGAACCCGGGAGGGGGAGAGACCCTTCAGATTCTCCCACTTACGGACTCACTCCAACAGGGACTCTCGCCCTCGAAACGAGAGAGGAACTTTGTTTTGTAGACCCCATGTCTGTGGCAATGGGCTTACCACACCGGCAGAGAAAAAATTTAAAACCTCTGCTGGACTTCCAACAGATAGGGGGAAAAGACGTTAATGTCCCCTCTAATTTCCCGGACGCCCCACGGCTAACAACTTTCGTCAGGCTTCCTGAGGCCTGCAAAACCAACATTTGGACAATGCTGGAAGCTGCTGAAGGGGCTGGTCCGGGAATTGAACTGATTAGGAAAAATGACCCTTCCCTTGAGGAACTCGCAAAACAATGCAAGGGAAGGGTCCCAGTGTTGGTCCATCCGTCACTCTATAGGGCCCTTAAATTGACTTACCCTTTGGATGTCGGCGGCATTGTGAGAGAAGGTCAGGACATGAAAAACCTGACCACCTTGAGCATTGCACACAACGTCGGTGTCCTTTCCCCGGCTGACTTCGGAGCTGAGTGTAACACACCTTAAGGTAGGTACCATGGCTTTGAATTTGGCTAGTCTGAATGCGAGGGGCTTGAGATCATCGGGCCGGGCGGCTCGCCTCCGGCACGACCTCTTGTCCCTGGGAGTGGATGTTGCTGCGATTCAGGAGACGTATTTCGTTTCCTCTGTGGACTGTCAGGTGCTGGCCAGAGATTTTGAGGTTTTCTCAGCATATGGCAGCCCGCGGGGGAAGGGAGTTTCCGTGTTGGTTAAACGTACCCTGTCGGCGACGGTCGACGTTGTCCATAGAGATGCGGTGGGTAGGCTGGTTGTGGCCGATGTTGCCGTAAAAGATTCTGTGTTTCGGGTGATTGCGGTTCATGCGCCCAGCACCGCTCGTGAGAGGGTCTCATTCTTCAGTCAGCTTGACGCGTTTGTAGATTGCCGGAAGCGGGTAGTGCTAATGTTGGATTGGAATTCCATCTTAGACCCCGACATAGATAAGGTAGGAGGCGGAGCTAGAGGATCGGAGAGGTGCGAGTCCAGCCTGGCTGATCTGATGGCTAGATGCGGTCTGGTCGACAGGTTTCGGTTCGAGCATCCAGGGCAGGAGATGTAGACGTGGACCAATAGTGTTTCCTCCTATCCAAATACCTATTTGGACAGGATGTTAGTTAGGAGAGGCGAAGTAGACTTCTTATCTTGTCCCACGTTCACTTGGCTAGGCCAGACGGACCATAAATTAGTTATGGCCCGGCTGAAGCTAGGAAATAGGCCTAAGTTAGCGGGGTACTGGAAGTTAAACACCTCCCTTCTGGAGATACAAGACTTCCAAGATCAGTTAAGAGAATTGATTAAAAAGGCACTAGTGGGGGCGGTTACCGGGAGTAAGTGGTGGTTAGGTCTCAAAGCCAAGATCAGAAGCTTCTCCGTCAAGTATGCCCAGCGCCTCGCACTAGATAAGGCCAAGACGAAGAAGAAGCTAGAGCAGAAACTAGCCCAGGCTACGGGGGAGGGTGATAGGGTTAGTCAGGAACTAGCTAAGCAGGACCTTCTACGCGAGACTAGCGAGCGTTACGAAGGCCAAGTAGTTAGAGCTAGGCTTAGAAAGATAGGCAACGAAGCAGTCAATTCTGATGCAGACGTGCGCCGTGAGGTTTCTAGGCGTGGCTCGGACAAATACATTGCAAAAATAAAACATCCGAATGGACGCACCCTGGAATCGACTCGGGAGATCTGCGAGGGGTTTCGAGAACATTTCGAGGAGCGTTTTACGCAGCAGCCCGATCTTCCGGTCCTTGAGTTTAGCGACTATTTGGCCGACTCTCCCCGCCTCGAGGCGGCTAGAGCGGCTGGTTGCGAGGGCCGGGTGACGGAGCAGGAGGTCTTTACTGCGCTGAAGCAGGTCAGCTGTGACAGATCGCCAGGACTTGATGGTCTGCCATACGAACTGTACTTGAGGCTGTCGCCCATGTTTCTGCCTCTTCTGACGGATATGTTCAACCATTGGTTTGCTCAGGGATCCATCCCAGGGCAGGTGACCAAGGGAGTGATCACATTGCTGAAGAAAGGTGACGGGCATGGAGGGGAAGAGTTAGACGACTACAGGCCCATAACTCTGCTAAACACAAAGTTGAAGATTTTGGCCAAGGTCCTGTCGAATCGGCTGCAGGTTGTTATCGACGATTTGGTTGAACCGGAACAGAACTACGCTGTGAAGGGGAGATCGATTCAGAACAACTTGCACCTGATCCGCATGATCCTAGAGGGGGGGAATAGATGACGACACGGAAGCCGCGCTGATAAACTTAGATCAGTCCAAAGCTTTCGATAGGGTCGACCATCGTTTCCTGGCATCTGTCTTAGAGGCCGCCGGTTTTAAACCGGACTTTTGCAAGTGGATCTCCATAATGTATCGACAGCCCATGGCTGTCGTGCAAGTGAACGGAAAGCGCTCGAAACCCTTTGTTATCTCTCGGTCGGTTCGTCAGGGTTGTCCGCTGTCGCCCCTGCTTTATGTCCTGGCTTTGGAGCCTCTTCTCCGCAAGCTGAGACATGGGGAGGCAAATTCGGCCCTGCGCGGAATGGCTCTGCCTGGCGGCTCAGCTGCCAAGGTATCCGCGTTCGCCGATGATGTCACGATCTTCGTGTCGGGCTTCAGAGACATTGAGGTCGTGTCGGAGGCACTCACACAGTACGAAAGAATTACAGGGGCCAAGATAAACCGCAACAAGTCGGTAGGACTGCGGTTGGGCGCATGGAGTGGCAACGCAAACCTCCCTGCGCCCTTCAGCTGGACAGATGGCCCGGTCCGGATCCTCGGCGTGTGGTTCGGACCGGGTCTCCAGCTTGACAAGAATTGGTTGGAGGTACGGTCAAAGGTGGAGGCTGCAGTCAATTCGTGGCTTCCTAGGAAACTTTCCTTAAAGGGTAGAGCTGAGGCGTGCGCCACTTACGTCTTTCCTCTCATCCTTTACCGACTGGCCGTACTTCCCCTGCCTGCACAACACCTAAAAGCTCTTGTCGAACTCTTGTCCTCGCTCCTTTGGGACAGAGGAAGACACTGGGTGAGCAGACAGGTCTGTATTCAACGTCCGTGTGAGGGAGGCTTGGGAATGCCGGACTTGAAGTGTCATCGAGATGCTGACAGGCTGGCCTTCCTGAGCCACTATATGCAGGAGGACCAACCGTGGCACCCCGTGGTTACTGTCGCCTTCCCCGACCTCGTTCTCGACCCTTCCATCGAGAGCCGTCGCAGGCCGCGGGGAGAATCTGCCTACATGAAAGAGTGCCGAGCCGCGCTAAAACGACTACCAAGGTCCAGTGACCTTGTGACTGCTACCCGTAGGGAACTCCACAGGGATCTAGTGAAGGGGGCCGCTGACGACCCGCTATGCGCGCGTTTGGGGTGGCAGCAGAGTGAGATCCGCTCCGCGTGGAGCTGGGCGCCAGGTTCGAGTCATCTGAACAATTCGGAGTTCTCTCTGACCTGGCGATTGGCCCGAAATGCACTTCCACTCAACAACATACAATGCAGTTCTGGGTTTCTGGAGTCGCCTGATTGTCCCCGTTGTGGGACAACGGCTGTGGAAACTACGGATCACGCTTTCTTCGATTGCCGCGAACTCCGCCAGTACTGGTCGTATGTCAGTGCGGTGACGGCTCGCATCGATCCTGAGCATCCTCGCCCAATTACTGTATCCAATGTTGTGGACAACGTGAGGCCGCCGTGGGACCGGGAAAGACAAATGGTCTACGTTACGATTCTGGCCGTGGCGAGAATGGTGATTTGGAAGTCGCGTCTGCAAGGTTGCCGGGGGGTGTTGTCTTTTTCTGATCAAGATCTGATCGCGTTCTTTAAACACCAACTACGGGTGAAGATCAGATGTGATAGAAGAAGGCTGCATCGCGCGGCATTTGACAGAAGATGGATACATGTGGCAAGTCTGTGTGTACGAAGAGGAGCCAAATTTGAATACGTGTTCCCCGCCTAGGTGTGGAACGCGCAGTTCTGTAAAGTTAAATTAAACAAGTAGTCTCTCAGCTAGCTGAGTGTGTGTTCCATCCCTCCCCGATTAGGAAGCCTCCAAGATCCCCATCCCCTCTTACCTGCAATTTTTGTTTTCACCCCTTCCTCTAAATTTTACCCATCTTGGAGAAAAAGAAATACAAACTAACCTCCATCCCTTACCCACAAAATTTTCTTTTCTCCATTCACCCCCATCTAGAGGGCATCCCCACCTAGAGACTGACCCGCAGAAGCGAGGTTCCTTTTACAAACCTAGTGGAACGGGCAGTCTATCAACTAGACGGGGTTGGGAGGGTCCTACTAATCACCTTTTGTTTTTTCTTCCCCCTCCCTCGACACAAATGAATTATTGTTACCATTTTATTGTTATCTTTTTTGTTTTTACACGTCAATAAAAAATGTTTTAAAAATTGGGAGTTACTAGGACGTCCCCCAATATGAAAGGGTGAATGCGGTATTATGGTGAAAGAAGATACTAGCTGGGAGAAACTTTTGACTTTGTTTAGTTCTGGAGTGACAAGGATGACCAACGACCCCCAAAATCCCCCCTTTTGAGTTGGCCATGTGCCTAAGTTTTTTTGTTCATCGTTGTTTTTTTTTCTGTATTTTTTTAACATGAATAAAAGATTTAATATCTCAAAGTGTAGTATCTGTTCCGGCAGATACTGCACTTAAGATAATTTGTACCAGTCAATGGAGGGGAAACCCTCTATACTGGGACAATTATTATTTTTGGTAACCAGAGTGCCCCCTTTTTGCCTACTTTTAGGGGAGCTGGTTTTTACCTCACATTAAAAACGGCCTTGTGCCTAATTTGCTCAGTGGGGGAGCAAATAAATACCATCTGTTCCGGCAGATACTGCACTTAAGATAATTTGTACCAGTCAATGGAGGGGAAACCCTCTATACTGGGACAATTATTATTTTTGGTAACCAGAGTGCCCCCTTTTTGCCTACTTTTAGGGGAGCTGGTTTTTACCTCACATTAAAAACGGCCTTGTGCCTAATTTGCTCAGTGGGGGAGCAAATAAATACCATCTGTTCCGGCAGATACTGCACTTAAGATAATTTGTACCAGTCAATGGAGGGGAAACCCTCTATACTGGGACAATTATTATTTTTGGTAACCAGAGTGCCCCCTTTTTGCCTCTTTTTAGGGGAGCTGGTTTTTACCTCACATTAAAAACGGCCTTGTGCCTAATTTGCTCAGTGGGGGGAGCAAATAAATACCATCTGTTCCGGCAGATACTGCAAGCTATGACTAGCTATGACTAGCAAAGACCAGATGTGGGGGCAACCCCACATATCTGACCTTGGTCACTGAAGGGGCAACCCTTCATACCAACAGTTTCTAATCCATCCCCCACTTCCCTCCTCTGGGGAGCTGGATCCTCTCTTTCCCTCCTCCTTCCCCTATCTCCACATTTAAAACGGCCTCCTGCCTAATTTGCTCAGTGGGGAAGCAAATAAACATCCAGAGCCTTTTTCTGTTGTTCTTGGCCTTCGGGCCGGGCTAAGTTTTTTGTTCATCGTTGATTTTTTTTCTGTATTTTTTTAACATGAATAAAAGATTTAATATCTCAAAGTGTAGTATCTGTTCCGGCAGATACTGCAAGCTATGACTAGCTATGACTAGCAAAGACCAGATGTGGGGGCAACCCCACATGCCTGACCTTTAACCAACTCCCATTTCCCACCTCTCGGGAGCTGGTCCCCTTTTTCCCTTCCCCCTCCCTTCACTCCTCACATTAAAAATTGGCCTTGTGCCTAATTTGCTCGGTGGGGGAGCAAATGAATACCATCTGTTCCGGCAGATACTGCAAGCTATGACTAGCAAAGACCAAATGTGGGGGCAATCCCACATGTCTGACCTTTAACCAGCTCCCATTTCCCACCTCTCGGGAGCTGGTCCTCTTTTTCCCTTCCCCCTCCCTTCACTCCTCACATTAAAAATCGGCCTTGTGCCTAATTTGCTCGGTGGGGGAGCAAATAAATACCATCTGTCCAGCGGATACTGCAAGCAAAGACCATATGTGGTGGCAACCCCACATATAAGACCTTGATCAATGTAGGGGCAACCCTTCATACCAATTGTTACTATCCAGCTCCCTAACTCCCCGGGGAGTTGGTCCCAATTTCCCCCTCACTCCTTACATTAAAAATCGGCCTTGTGCCTAATTTGCTCGGTGAGCGAGCAAATAAATACCTTGGCGTTCGGGCTGGGATCACAGTGTAGTATCTGTTCCGGCAGATACTGCAAGCAAAGACCCTATGTGGGGGCGACCCCACAGGTAAGACCTTGGTCAATGTAGGGGCAACCCTTCATACCAATTGTTACTATCCAGCTCCCCTGCTCCCCTACTCCCCTACTCCCCGGGGAATTGGTCCCCATTTCCTCTTCACCCCTCACATTAAAAATCGGCCTTGTGCCTAATTTGCTCGGTGGGGGGAGCAAATAAATTCCTTGGCCTTCGGACTGGGATAAAAGTGTAGTATCTGTTCCGGCAGATACTGCAAGCAAATGTCATATGTGGGGGCGACCCCACATACTAGACCTTGGTCAATGTAGGGGCAACCCTTCATACCAATTGTCACTCTCCAGCTCCCTTACTCCCCGAGGAGTTTCCCCATTTCCTTTCACTCCTTACGTTAAAAATCGGAATTGTTCCTAATTTTCTCGGTGGGGGAACAAATAAATACCTTGGCCTTCGGGCCAGGATCAAAGTGTAGTATCTGTTATGCAGGTGCTGCAGTTAAGATAATTGGTGCCAGTCAATGGAGGGGAAAAGAGATAGCTTCGAATTTGGGGGTATAAAAACCAAAGCACAATAGGATGAAAGTAAAAATAAAATAGTTAAACCCCATAATTTATTATGCCATACCTGTTCACACTGAAACACTTATCACAATATTCTGTGGATCTATATCAAAAAATCTTGTTAAACTTTGTGAGATATTTCCATTCTATGGAGGTCGGGCGCGAACGAACACCACATAATCTTATTATACCATTTTTCTTCAAACTGAAACATAATTATCAAAGTATACTTACGCAGATAGATATGAAAATTCTTTATTAAAGTTTGTGCCTATTTCAATTCTATGGAGCCCAGGCGGGAACGCAGACCCCACAATTTTATTATACCGTCCCTATTTAAGGTAAAACATACTTATCAAAGTATTATTATGTACATCTATATCAAAAACACTTGTAAACGTTTTTTTTTAATTTAAAATTTTTTTATTTCCATACTTTGTGGACCAAGCGCGTACGCAGACCCCATAATTTTTATGAATCATCATTATGCCAGATCAAACATACCCATTCCTGTGTCTCGATACATCTTTTATCATTATATGTGATCAGTTTTCTATAATTGTCAACCATATAGGAGCCTACTCGTGGCCAGACACACACACAGACGTTCAGCTTTATATATATATATATATATATATATATATATATATATATATGTATGTATATATATATATATATATATATATATATATATATATTTGCTACATAACGGAAACATTTATGTTAAAGGATATCAAAATGAAAAAATAAATAGATATAGTTCTCTGCTTCAACAATAGGCCTAATTATACCCCCAGTATATATGTAATTATCTTCACTCGATTTCATATACATTACGAAAACTTATTTCTTCTTTTTTTTTTTTTTTTTTTTTTACATTTTCACCCCAAACAAGGCACATTGCCACCTTGTGTGTAGGGGGCTACTATCAGGGGAAACATCTACTGGGGTACTATGTAGGGATTAGGGCAGCGAGATGTTGGTTCACGTTGCACTTGAACTTATGCATGTCAGTACAGTTGAGGAAGCAGTGACCTGGAATGGAATTCCAAAGTCTAGCAGTTCTGGGGAAGAAACTACTGGAGTAGAAAGATCTTTTACATCTAGGGATCTCTACAGTGTGGGGGTGCAGCTTGTCGGGTCTGTCGAGGGTGATCACGTCGTGGGGGCACAAGTGCTTGTAGTTCTTCAGAGCATTCACCATTATAATACTTGTAGAACAGACAGAGGGATGCAACGTTTCGACGATGGGACAGAGGCTGAAATTTAGATGCCAGTTAAGGGCCTCTCAGATTTGCGACTCTCTTTTGAACCCTGTCAAGGAGCGAAAGACTAGTAGCCGATGCACCGGCCCAAATATGACAGCAATACTCCATACATGGGCGAATAGTGGCCTTATAGAGGTACAGGATACTTTCGGGTGTTAGAAGTTTTCTAGCACGGTAGAAAGAGCCCACCTTCCTTGCAGCGGCCCTGGCAATGCCCTCGATGTAATTGTTCCAACTCATGTTTCCTGTGAACGTAAGGCCAAGGAGCTTGAGAGACGTACTCTCAGATAAAGAGTCGTTGGCCATTGCTATAGGTGGTAGAGAAGGTTTCTTGTAATTCACTTATGTTTTATTGCTTTTATTTGTTATGATAACGTGCAGCGAACTAAGTATTCTTGTATCCATTCGATACACAGTAAGAAATTCATGCAGACTGGTCACGACAATACCACATTATTATATATGTATGGCGACTTTCGTAAAGAGTCTTTGTTTAAAGATCCATTTGCCGGAAGTGACGTAAGAATAATTAGTTTGTATTGTTGACCAACACAGTATATAATGCAGCTGATTTTTTAAAAGCAAATATAAAAATAGAAGATTCATTCTTTTTTCTTTTACATAGGTATCACCACTTATCAAGGCTAAGAGGCCACTCGAGGATAAGGGTTAAAGAGTGTACAGTAGAAATTGGACAATATAGCAACCGTTAGTAATGGAGACTCGGTAAATTTGTTAAATTATATGGAACGACTCACCAAAACTTGTTTACGTTAAACTTGAAGACAACCATATTGTAGTCAGCTGGAAAGCAGGAAAACGAAAGATAATTCCATAAGCGTGCAGTTCTAAGAAAGAAGCTTTGCTCATGGAATCTACGTTTAGGTTTAGACACAGATAAAGAGTGCGGGAAATTAGTGATAATATTTTCTGCTTGTGAATGTTTGGCGAGGGGGGACCTTAAATTTAAGCTCAGCCGAGCACTTGCCATGAAAATAACGATAAAGCAGAGACAAACTCGCAACATCTCTTCTGTGAGAAAGAAGTTGCAGGGAAGAGAAAAGGACATCCCCCAAAATGCTACGAAGTCTATTTTGAACTCTATCAAGGCAGGATAAGTCCTTTTGTAGCAGGTCCTGCCCAGACGTAGCAACAGTACTCCATCCTTGGACGTACCTGGATCTTATATAGATAGAGAATTGCATCAGCAGTGAGATATCTATTGGATCGATAGAAGGATCCCACCATTTTCCCAGAGGCCTTGGCAACGGATTTAATGCATGTGTTCCATTTAAGATCAGGAGTAAAGGTCAGGCCCAGAAGCTTGTCAAAACATTAGGGCTCCCCAAGACGAGAGCGATTCATTTCAATTGATGCCAGATGGGGATCAGAGCGTTGATGATGTAAAGATCAAAGCTTGGTTTTAGATGCATTAAAGTAACAAGCCACCTCTTTTCCCATTGTACCACTTGCTCAAGATCAGAGGAGAGAGAATCAGAGAGAACTTGGTCGTTTACGATCTTAGATGTATTATTTTTAAGATCATCTGTGTTAATTTATTTTTATTTCGGACTGTTATTCTCATCTTTATTAGTTGTTGTTTTTCATCTTTTATTAGTTGGCCGAAACGTTGTGAATAAACAAACCAATAAAAGATGAAAAACAACTAATAAAGATGAGAATAATAGTCCGAAATAAAAATAAATTAATATATATAATATTTATCTAAAAAAAAATGAATTCCAATTAAAGAATAATATATATCAGCTGTGTTGATTTCCAAACGACGTTGATCTTGAATAGGGTTGGCCGCAAGACGTGTCGATATGTTTTTTTCTCTCTCCCATCGCTTATGTATCCCTTTTAATCTAATTTATGCGTAGGAGAAATATACTTAGGAAAAACCTAAACTCTCAGCAATTAATTATGGCACTACGTTCGGTGTTATTCAAAAGTGTTATAAAATTATGTACACATAAAAATCTTTAAATATATTTCTTTGTATATGCTAAATAATAATGTTATTCCGAAATAGATCTAATATTTGCTAATGTCTTTTCCTATGAGGAGATTAGCCTATATCGGAAATCCATGGGGGTACGGAAAAACATCTGAGCTGTATTCGTTATTCAAACTATAATTTCTACTCTGAAAATGTATGTTTTTCTTAATGAAATTTAAAGAAAAACTATACATATATATAAATATATATATATACATATATACATATATATTCATATATATACATATATGTATGTATATATATATACGTACATATATGTATATATATACATATATATATATATATATATATATATATATATATATATATATATATATATATGAAG
>NC_136512.1:84184482-84204482 GCF_053919585.1 Euprymna scolopes | reverse complement strand
TTCGCAGATTAAGGACTATCCATTTATCTAGTGTTTCCTTTTCAGATTAAATATGTTTTTAACTCATTTCAAAGTGTTTTTAAACATATTTTATTAACCGTTTGCTCATATTATAAGCTCTATTTCCTATTTGGTGTTATCGAGCTTTTACATCTGAGATAATTTTATAAATATTAATTCTTTAATATTTATAATATACTTTAATTTTGCCATCTTGGATCATTTTGGTAAATTCAATTGTAATTTCCATTATATATATATATATATATATATATATATATATATATTTATTATATTATATATATATAATATTTTTATTTATTTATTATTTTTAAAACAATAATCTACGTACACGCGTGTTTCAAGGTCATTACCTCTCGTCAGCGTAGTTCAACTGTTTCTAGGGATCGAACCTCAGACCATGTTTACCACAGTCCGGTGCCTTAACCGTTAGGCTATAATCCCTAAATCAATTATACTGTTTATTTTTATCGCTTATAAATTTAGATTTTGTTATTGTTGCTTTTTTTCAAGCGATACATACGGTTAATATTGGCTCCGCCTCGGAGCTCATTTTTTTATTTACTTAGAATTTTTAATTTGGACGTATATAACATTTTTATTTATTATTTTTAAAACAGTAATCTACGTACACGCGGGTTTCAAGGTCATTACCTCTCGTCAGCGTAGTTCAACTGTTTGTTTTATATATATATATAGTCACCACCACTCTGAATGCACTTTTGCAAGGAATTCAATGATATATCTCTATTTCTGACGCACATCCTTTTTTCTCTCTCCCACCGTAAATATCTGCAACAGAGAGATTAAGCTTAAAAGTCATACATGCATAAGTTCAGGCATCATAACAGTGCAATCTGCTCTTATCTATTCCGACGGAAAAAGTAGGAGGCATAATATTTGTAAGTCCACTCGTATGGGCATAAGGGTGTGCGTTACTCGCTGGCTTTCCTAGCTTTCTATGACTTTAGCAAGTCGACTTGTCTACATGCATGATCATTAGTATTAAAGGAGTAATATTTACGTATCTTGTATTTATTTTTTATGAGCACATAAACTTTATCTCGTGGTAATTTCGATACGTTTTTTGTAGATAAGATTGCAAAGAAAACCCCTAATGAACGAAGAAATCAATTTGTGCTAGGGAATCAATAAATTATATATATATATATATATATATATATATATATATATATATATATATATATATATATAATTTAAAAGGGATTAGAACAGCATAGATGTAAGTAAGTTGGACATGGATCAAACTTTTAAATTTGATTTGAAATTTTACAGTCAGACATGCAGCAAGCTTTTAATTACTTCTTGGACGAAACTTCGACTGCTAAGAGGTCAAAGTTGAAAGAGTTGACCTTTGCAAACCCTACCAAACCCCTTCGTCGATTTTGAGTTTGAACACTTGAAATTTTAGATGTAGGTTACCTAGACATGAGTCAAACATTTTAATATATATATATATATATATATATATATATATATATATATATACAGTTTTTAAAATGATAAGCATAAGTTTCTCGAGAGCTCTTTCGGCTATCATCTCATCAGAAGAAAATCGATAGCGAACAAAATAATATTGTGTCGAAAATAAAGAGTTCTAATGGGGAACTTATTAAATGTGCCAAAAGTACGGGGACACTAAAATAATTTTATTAACGTTTAAAAACGATTAAAATATTGGCACAACGAGGGAGAAAAAAACCGGGAGAAAAGATTCAAAGTTCCTCAAAGAGAAACAATGCGTTGGATGTTTCCTTTTGCCGGCACAAAGAAGGTTGACGCACCGCAATAGAGACAGACTCCAAAATCTTTAAACCATTTAAAGATTCTAAAATAAATTTATTAACGTTTACAAACGTTAATAAATTTATTTTAGTGTCCCCGTACTTTTGGTACATTTAATAAGTTCCCCATTAGAACTCTTTATTTTCGACACAATATTATTTTGTTCGCTATCGATTTTCTCCTGATGAGATGATAACCGAAAGAGCTCTCGAGAAACTTCCGCTTATTATTTTTAAAACTGTATATGAATTCTGTACCTCTAAACATATATATATATATATATATATATATATATATATATATATATATATATATATATATATATATATATAATAGGATAACAACAGTATAAATTGAAGTCAGAAAACTATATATTGGTAGATATAGAATGGATCATTTATTGAATAATGGAATACAAGCAAGATTTTGGGGATAGAAGGGACTTATAAAAGTGGTAATGATACCAATAATAGTAGGGTAATTATAGTGATGAGACTGATAACAAGATAAATATAATAATAGTAATAATAATAAAGATAAATTATTATCTTTATTATTATTACTATTATTATATGTATCTTTATTATCATTGTCATCACTATAATTAGCCTACTATTATTGGTATTATTGCCACTTTTATAAGTAGTAAATGTCTCCTTACTCTCACAATTTGCCAACTATATGTATCCTTAAACCTTTTTTTTACACGCACCCATAGACATTGCTATCCCATCCCATGCATCATAACAGAAGAAACTTAAAAAATATTGTCGTATATTACCTAATCAATATTACCTAATCAATATTACAACCTTGCATTTACCCCCCCCCCCGAAAAAATATTATAGGCGATTTTATAGCACCTATTTTCCGCTTAGGTTGCACCTGTAATAATACCACTCCATAGATAATAGACACCCCACAAACCGTTAAAATAAATTACCACGTGGCCACAATATACCCCCAATTTAACCCTAAAACATATACCCCTTAAACTCAACACTATGTTTAAAACCATATACAATTTTATATATCATACTATATATAACAAGTTTCTCCTTTATTTATTTATTTATTTATTTAGAATTCAATAAAACTTCCCCCAACATTCTATAATTCCTCTTAATCCTTTTCGCCCCTAATGAACCATACACTAGACGCCGCATCTCCTCCATGCTACCTAGCACCTTCACTACTCTTCTGATGAGAAGCATTACGCCCTGGCATAAAGGGCCCCTTCTATCCCCCACATTTTGCTTGTATTCCATTATTCAATAAATGATCTATTCTATATCTACCAATATATAGTTTTGTGACTTCATTTCATACTATTGTTGTCTTATTGTATAAGCTCCAATAATAATCGTTGAGCTTGCCATTATCCATATAAGTCTCCTCTTGTGGATTTGAACTCTCTCTCTTTTCCTCTTACGCATATATATATATATATATATATATATATATATATATATATATATATATCGTCAAAATGAGAGTTCAATAGAAACGTTGTTTTAATTTGATTAAAATAAAATACGCATCAAGTGCGGTTGAAACCAAATCACAACGTAATATTAGGAAAATATTTTACTTGTTTGAAATGTATCACAAATATATTTCAGAGGTATACTCCATCTTCAGTGTGTTGTTTTGTTTCTTTTTATTTCTTTTTCTTTTTCCTTGCCATGTTGTAAATTTGGAGCAAGAAATATTTTTGTATAGAGCCGCGTGTTGTATCTGGCGATTGTATTTTGAAATGTTTGAACTGTGCGTAGGCAACGCAAGAATAACGCGGCTGGTTCTGACTATCGCCATTTCTGACCCCCTCTACTTAGAGCCATCTTAATCTGAAGACCTTTGTCCTCTCTTAACTTCGCGTTGATTGTTCTCAGTTTTCCTGCATATTTTACTAAACATTCCTTCTGTTCAAAACATTCTCTCTGTACGCCTTTTTCTACATAGCAGTTTATACAATGATAATGTTCATTATCTAACATTTTACTTTTATGTAATGATAATAATCGTCGTTGTTCTAAATTTACTATCAGCAAGTCTCTTGATGTTGCCCCAGCTTATTCAACATTATTATCTTTTCAATGAAAATTTACACCATTAACGATTTCTTCATTGCCACATAACATTCATTAACTCTTATTCTTGAGTGATCTTTGGGCTTTGATAAGTGGTGACTCCCAAGTAGCAAAATGAATACATTTTCAGCCCAATAAGTAAAATTGAGTTATTTTTTCACATTTAAAATTCACTTTTACATTTATTAAAAAAAAGCATGTTTAAAAATAAATCGAGTCAACGTGTAAAGAAAATAGAAAAAACATGTAAAAATACACGTTTTTTTTCCAATAGTTTTACATTAGATTTTTATCTTTTAAATACAATAAACAAGTAATCAGAATCATATGACAAATAGGGATAGAACAACAGCATATTCTTTTCATTGTTTTGACTCTCGAGTGTGTATCCGTTGATATATTATCTGCTTTTATATTGAGTGGTGTGGTTCTCAGTTGATTAACTGTGTCCAACTGTGTAGGATATGTACTCGAATCAAAACAATGAAAAGAATATGCTGTTGTCATCGACCTAATGATAAACCAGCTTTTATAACCATGGACCCTATCAGTTTTCTACATTAATTTGAATGTTCCTAAAAGAAACGTATATAGTATTAATTATTGCTAATCCAATAATAATTACGTGATAAAAATAAACTATAGATTTATATATAAAGTCCGAGGATGACAAAATAGCTCTCAAAGTGTCTATAATAAAAATACTTTGTGAAAACTTAATTCATATATTCGAATCCAAACACATCGATATATATATTCTCAGTTCGCAGTCTTTAGACGCAAATAGACCTGCTTCGTTCTAAAGGCTAAAGGAATGATGGATGCTGATGGTTTCCGTGGCGTTTGAGTAAGACGAGCGACAGCAGATATCCACATCAATTTTCGGAAAAAACGTAAAAGAACTAATAGAGAGAAGAAGCCAAGAATAATTCAGCCCAAAGCCGCTGCGCTGATTCTTCTCCCACTGGACGTAAAGTAATTGACCGTTTAAATGGTGTGCAGGTCAGGTCATATTCTTTACACCAGTTAGCGACAACAGTTGCCGAAGATAAATTTGGGTGTCCTACTTTCGGTATGTCCATGCATATAAAACAATGCGTACCATAATTACTACAAGGGCAACTATGAAGAGAGTCTATAATTAACGTTATACAATACAGCAAGCAGCGTTGCCTTCTCAATCATCAATAGCCATAGCTAATAACACACTCAACCAGAAAGTTCTTTTTTCAAAACTCGTCGGTTTCACAGGCAACATGAACTGAAACAAATACATTGATAGCATTGCGAAGGCTGCTGCAAAGAAGGCAGGTTCCCTCGATTGCGCTAGAAGATTACTTTTTTTATTATGACATTTTCACCCCAAACAAGGAACATTGCCACTTTGGTGTAGGGGGCTACTATCAGGGGAAACAACTACTGGGGTACTATGTAGGGATTTGGGTAGACAGATGTTGGTTAACGTTGCACTCGAACTTCTGCATGTCAGTACAGTTGGGGAAGCAGTGACATGGAATGGAATTCCAAAGTCTAGCGGTTCTGGGGAAGAAACTACTGGAGTAGAAAGATATTTTACATCTAGGGATCTCTACAGTGTGGGGGTGGGATTTTGCAGCTTGTCGGGTTTGTCGAGGGCACAAGTGCTTGCAGTTCATCAGAGCATTCACCATTAAAATACTTGTAGAACAGGCAGAGGGATGCAACGTTTCGTCGATGGGACAGAGGCTGAAGCTTAGATGCCAGTTTAGGGCCCATCAGATTGGTGACTCTCTTTTGAACCTTCTCAAGGAGCGAGAGACTAGTAGCCGATGCACCAGCCCAAATATGACAGCAATACTCCATACATGGGCGAATGGTTGCCTTATAGAGGTACAGGATACTTTCGGCTGTTAGTAGTTTTCTAGCACGGTAGAGAGAGCCCACCTTCCTTGCAGCGGCCCTGGCAATGCCCTCGATGTAATAGTTCCAACTCATGGCCGAAAGTATTCTATACACGTACGAAGCCGCCATTCGCCCATGCATGAAGTACTGCGGCAACATCTGGGGTAGTGCACCTACCACAAGTCTCTCCCTCTTGGACAGCGACCAAAAAATATCTCTAATCTAATAAGCCCCGCACTGTCAACTAAGCTCCAACCCCTGTCCCATCACTGCAATCTTGCATCCCTGTTACTGTATTGTAACGGAATATGTTCTGATCAACTCATCGCACTCGACATACCCCCTCCCCGACAAACCTGTTCAGCAACAAAGTCCCATCTATTTACCGTATAGGTCCCTAGATGCCGGGAAGCCTTCTAATATTGTTTCACTCTTACTACTAGACGTTAGAATTCCCTACTGTTTCCTGTTTACTTGACTGTACCATCTTATTCATATCCAATTAAACATTTTCGCAAACGGTACCCCTTTAGTGCCAAGTGGAATTAAAAATGCAGTAGTTAATAGTTTAACACCTAATGCAAGAATTAAAAAAAAACAGGCTAAAGTTTGCATTATTTGTATAATTTCGACTGCTGTTTACCTCACAACTTGTTGCCGGTGTAAGCTTCGACCTTATTTGGGTGTATCTTGTCGACCTCGGGAATTAATTTGTCGAACTCGGGAATCTACACGGAAATTTATACCCGATTATGCCTAACGGAATGAGAACATGATTTCTCTGTGCATTAAATGAAAGGTCCCGTTCGCGATTATCGAGTTAGAACGAGACTTAAGATGAGAACATTTAGTTCGAATGATCCAAATAATAGAATGATCCAAATAATAGAATGATCCAATTGTCATCAAAAATATTCGAAAACATGGAAATATAATTATAAATTATTTAGGAATTGTTCTTTTTTCAAGTTTACTTATACCAATAAAGCTCGTGACTCTGGCCTATTATTAAAACAATTGCAGAAAAATGATATACGTATGGTTGGTTGGTTGTTTTTGTTTTACGGCATATCAACCCTTTTCAAGTTATTTAATGCCGAATCCTGTGATTTTAAAATAAATCTTTTTAATAGAATATATGTGTTTGTTTCAGTTCTATTCAACCCGTAGTTGTGACCCTAACAGGTACTACCACTTCGGGTCAGAGTGGACCTGGGAGCAATGACAATTAAAGGGTGGCTCCACACTCCGCAAAGCCTGCAAGCTGGGTCCTCACCATCGGATATAGTTTAAGGTCATATCCAGGACAACATATACGTATGCACACTTTTCTTACTGGTTATTGGAAACATAAGGGATTATTGTACAATGTGCAAAAATCGACAGGTTATAACTAGGGCTATTACAGCAGCATATTCTTTTCATTGTTTCTCGTGTTTATATTCAACAGAATTAGACACAATCATTGAACTGAGAACCACATCACTCTACATAAAAACATATAAGATATCAATGGATATATACCTGAGAATCAGAAAGAGGTTAAGAATATGATGTTGCCATAGCACTACTTAAATCATTTACCAGTTTGTGTGTGTATGTATATATATATATATATATATATATATATATATATATATATATATATATATATATATATATATATATATATAAATTAATACGACAGCGTGGGTGTTATTTATTTATTTTCTGTGTCATGCTTACATCCGAGTGACTGTTGTTTAATTATGGACTTCCATTTCTTGTAATACATCATTATACCATAAATTTTTCGTGAGTTTTGGTTTCGGTTTCGGTTATAGCTGATGGCACTCAAGTTAATTTTTTTTTTTTAAATAATTTTACCAAGAATTCTTCATAAGTTTGCGTTTCGGTTTCGATTATAGCTGGTGGTACTTAAATCATCTAGTGTTTTTTATAAATAATTTTACCAAGAATTCTTCATACTTTTTGGTTATGGTTTCGAATATTGCTGACGCACCCAAGTCATATGGATATAATTTTTATATTTGTCATTTAAACTTTCTAATATATAAAAATTAAAGGCACATTAAATATCAAATTTCTAATATATAAAAATCGAACGCACATTAAATATCATTAAATCGTACTTTACGGTCGGGCTACGCCAGGCGTCCCTGCTAGCTTAGAGAAATACTTTTGCAGTTTTAACAATAGAGCTACAATAATATTAGAACGTCTCCATTTACGCTGAACATCTACAGATATCAATATATTTAATATGAATGAGTCACCTGCGAAATTTCCACAGGTCCTGCTAGTATATATTATGTATATATACAAACTTACAAGGTCACGATACTGGGCATGCTAATGGTTCCGACAGATGTTGAGCTTATGATCTGGCGCCCCTCGAAAATAGTAACATTTTAATCTAACACGTAGATGTGTATGCAATTACGTTCTTAAGTAACATAAGATAGTGGGTAATAGGCTAGGCGCGATAAATGCGCATGCGCCATGTGCAGTTGCAAACCTAGGGTAGTTTAGTCCAGAGAGGAAAAAGTGCGCCTCTTTTATATATATATATATATATATATATATATATATATATATATATATATATATATAGATATATATAGATATAGATATATATATATATATGTTTGTGTGTGTTTGTGTGTGTGTGTGTGTGTGTGTGTGTGTGTCTTAAGTATATTTCATTAAAATAAAATGGATGTTTCTTTCTCCATTAATTCTACATTTGATCCTGTCCAACTACAGAATAACGGTTTTTATATCTGCATGGAATTGCCTGATGTAATCTACATCTAAAGAAATTATATAGATTGTTCAAAACATTAATCTATCCTTGACGACGAATCCAGAAAGATTGGAAAGTACTCGAACTTACGATAAATATAGCGATTTTATCAGTCAGTTCCTGCCAAAAGGAAAAACCGTTATTCGATCGATGCCTCCTTTCAGTCTCTAAAGACAAAGGATTTCCTGTAGGGTCAGTTGCGCGTGTAATTGTGAGGCAAATGTTGTGCACTCTCTAACCGCACTTCTCCTGAACCGGCACTGATAGAGTCCAGTGGCGAGGAGAAGTCCAGGACAAGCGGAAACGATGTGAGAAAACGGAGAACACATAGAGAACCTGGGTATCCTAAATCGTCACCCAATTAGCACTGACCAGGTTCGACGTTGCTTAACTTCAGTGATCCAACTGGAATCTGTATGTCAAACGTAATTATGCCGTTATTAGGAAGTTAGAAAAGAATAAAAAAAAGAATTAATGGACAAAAAAAAAAAACGTCAATTTTTCAATTAAATGAGCATAAGAGAAAAAAGGCTGATTTAACACACACACACACACACACACACACACACACACAAACACACACACACACACACACACACACAAACACACACAAACACATACAAACACACACACACAAACACACACACACACAAACACACACACACACACAAACACACACACACACACAAACACACACACACAAACACACACACAAACACATACAAACACACACACACACAAACACACACACACACAAACACACACACAAACACATACAAACACACACACACACAAACACACACACACACACACAAACACACACACACACACACAAACACACACACACACAAACACACACAAACACACACACACAAACACACACACACAAACACACACACACACAAACACACACACACACAAACACACACACAAACACACACACACACAAACACACACACACAAACACACACACACACACACACACAAACACACACACACACACAAACACACACACACACACACAAACACACACACACACACACACACACATATATATATATATAACGAGGGTACATAGGAAAAGAGAGTAAATTCAATTCTATAAGAGGAGACTTGATAATATAACGCTCAACAAATTTCAATAGAGCTTATATAGGACACAATAGGACTGGAAAATGAATTCATAAACACTACATATTGGAAAATATAGAATGATTCATTAATTTAATAAGGATATACATACATTTATCCCCCAACTAAATGTATGTATATACATAATTATATAAATATATATATAAACGAATATATATATATATATATATACATAATTATATAAACATATATAAACGAATACATATAAACGAATATATATGCATATATATTCGTTTATATATCTACATAATTATATAAACATATATATAAACGAATATATATATATATATATACCGTAGCGTCCAAAAGTTAAGGGCTAGTAAAACCTCAGCAAGTTTAACCATATATTTGAAACAAATACACACGAACAACAAAAAATTACTTCACAATTATATAGATAACATGTGTATCTTCAATGGGTCATAATTTCGTTAGCCTACACTAAGTATTTTTTAATAACTACCATTTTAAATAAAATTGTTCAAAATTTGTGTGTCCAAAAGTTAAAGGCTAACACGATTGCGGCTTTTGTCCTTGCTGTGAATGGCTGAAATTACCAACTAACTAGTATTTGGTAAACAAACCCTTGCTATTTATGACTTCTTGACACCTCTTAGCACAGGAATCCACCAACTTCTTGCAAAACGTTGGCGTTATCGCACTCCATTCAGCATGTAAGCACTGCCAGAGTTCTTCTTGATTTTTTGGGCACTGAAGTTGAGCACGTTCGCCAACTATTTTCCAGATATTCTCAATAGGATTAAGATCTGGACTCTGAGGGGGCCAACGCATCGTTTCAACTTCTTCCTCGTCTAAAAATGATTTTACTTTCTTAGCAGTGTGACAAGGAGCGTTATCCTGCATGAAAATTGCAGGTTGATAGAGCGACGACCGAAGACTAGGAACTGCATGCTGCCGTAGAATCTGCTTATAAACTTCTGCATTTATTCCACCTTGCAGACGAATCAGTGGTCCACAGCCTGCAGCTGACATAACGCCCCAAACCATTACACTTCCTCCTCCAAATTTCACAGTTTTTTTCACGCACTTAAGCTCCAATCTCTCACCAGTTCTTCGCCGGACATACGTGTTGCCATCAGATCCGATAACGTTAAACTTCGATTCGTCACTAAAGTGCACACGGGACCAGTTTTCGGTTGTCCACACAACGTGTTCTTGCGCGAAAGCGAGGCGGAGTTTCTGATTCTTTTTTGAGATAAGAGGATTCCTTGCTGGCACTCGAGATTGCAATCCAGAAGCGTGCAACCGGCGTGTAACAGTTTGCCGAGACGCTTGAACAATAGACCTTTGCTTTAGTTCTCGAGATATTTTAGCAGCAGTGTTAAATCTGTCTTTAAGTGACATTTTAACAATAAGACGATCCTGTCGAGCAGTTGTGATTTGAGGTCTACCAGATTTTGGGGCAGCTGCCACTGATCCTGACTGCTTGAAATGTGCCACAATACGCTTTACTACACTAGGAGACCTTCCTACGGTGTCAACAATCTCAGAAGTTTTCTTGCCATTACTATGAAGATGAATAATGAGCTGTTTTTCTTCGACAGAAACGGGATGACGTTGTTTTGCTGCCATGTTGTATTAGTGCGATACAAACACTCATTTCTTTTACCCAATTACAATAATTTTAATGTTCTTTAGTAAAAATTTGAAGTAGGATTATTCATAGTACCTGTCTGACAGCGAAACGACGTGTGTCGACTTCAGAATGAAGATGGACGTTTCTCTCTCTTTTTATAGGAGAGCGAAGTCCACAAATGTAAAGTTATGAACCAGGGGCGATAACTCTTACCCGTTGGAAATTCCACTTATATAAAGTATGTTCAGGGGTGATAACTCCTGTCCACCTATACAGTACCTTACTGTTATAATAATTAAAGATTATACCGCCTAGCCCTTAACTTTTGGACCACGAGAATTTGGACAAACTTTTGTGTTATTGGTCATAACTTCAAAAATATCCAACGGATGCTTATGAAATTTAGGCGAGACATGAGTGATGAGTATATCTATAAGTATATATCCATATTAAGTATTTTAAATGAACGGTTTTTCTTAAAAAGTACTTAAACTTGTCTTGAAACTACTAGCCCTTAACTTTTGGACGCTACTGTATATGTATGTATGTATGTATATATATATATATATATATATATATATATATATATATATATATATACCTAATTATATAAGCATATATAAACGAATACATATAAACGAATATATATGCATATATATTCGTTTATATATCTACATAATTATATAAACGAATATATATAAACGAATATATATATATATATATACACGAATATATATATATATATATATATTCATATAAAACATGAGTATATCACAAAGGATGACTATATACTGCTTGTTATACCCCTTACTTGTATGCATATATAAACTAAACCATACACCCACATCAGTGTATATGAGTGTATTAATATGTGTGTGCGAAAGGGCCTCTATGTTTTCCTTACATTCCCAAAGGCTATAACTTCATTATGTTTGTTTTTTTTTTACTTTCTACCAAAGCCTTGATTTACTTCCTCTTTGATCAGCGACACAAAAAAAAAATCGCCTCTGCCAATCTACTTTCGATTTATTTAATTAGTCCCTAAAACTGCCCTGAACGCTTGGCACGAATTTCAAGATAGGCACACAAAGAAGAGGAATAAAAAAAAGAATAAAAGGAAGTCTACAGGCAAAATACACGGCGATATGATATACGTTTCATCGTGTTTTATAACAAGAACAAGAAACAATAAACAAACAAACAAAAAAACGAAATTTATCACTAATCAATGGTTTTACACTACTATTGAGGTGTGGCTAATATGACGGAAGTCTCTGTGACAGAATTATAATCTTTATTCATAATGGAAAAAAAAAACCCAACTAAGATGGGAACAATAGTCCAAACAATACAAATAATACCAAAAATAAAAAAAAAATACAAATTATCAAGCCTCATCTCAAAATTGTAAAAGCGCCATTAAAAAAATCGGAATAGAGCCGGACTTATTAAAAACGAAATAGACTTGGAGTTGCTTTTCACTATAACATCCCGTGCGAATGCACCTGAAGACGGTAGGAAGTTACATCGGCCGAAATGTTGTGGGAAAACAACTTAAATGAGAATCATAGTCCAAATAATTCTAATGATACAAAAAATAGTCTTTATTTCTTCAATAAATATGTTCTGACCTTCTTCTTCTTCTTCTTCTTCTTCTTCCGTTGATATGCCGCAAAACAAATCAACCAAACCAAACACTATTAATAAATATTTGAGCATGTAAAATGACCTTGAAGCATGAAACTTATTTCCAAATTACCAAGTTCGGCATTAAATAACCTGCAAGGGGTGGATTATTTCTAAACTATAACAAACCTAGCAAAAGGAAATTGTGTATGTTGTAGTTATCTTTGTTGTTGTGATGGTTGATTTTTTCTTCTTCTTCTTCTTCTTGTTATTATTATTATTATTATTATTATTATTATTATTATTATTCGTTTCATTATCCCTCATCCCGAACACTCGTAACTGTATCTCTCTTTCTCTCTCTTTGTTTATCTTCTCTTCCTCCTCATCTTCCCATTCATCCTCTGTCTTCCCTACTCTTTTCTCTGTTCTCCGTACTCTTTTTTTTCTTTTGTCTTCATCCTATTTTTTTTATTGTTTATTTCTTTTTATTTATTTATTTTAAATCCACGTTCACACAAAAGGCAGCATGTTGTCACTATGACGTTAAACTATCTGGAACCAAGTTGATGGGAGATATCGTTGCACATTATATTCCATTTTTTGCATGTAACAGCTAACAAAGGGATGAGTCGATAGTCTAGCAGTTCGAGAGAAAATACTATTTTTGTAGAAGACTTTTGTTTTATTACATTTTCACCCCAAACAAGACACATTCCACTTTGGTGTAGGGGGCTACTATCAGGGGCAGCAACTACTGGCGCACTATGTAGGGATTTGGGCAGCAAGATGTCGGTTCACGTTACACTTGCACTTCTGCATGTCAGTACAGTTGGGGAAGCAGGGACCTGGAATGGAATTCCAGAGTCTAGCTGTTCTGGGGAAGAAACTACTGGAGTAAGAGGCTCTCTTGCATCTAGGGATCTCTACTGTGAAGGGGTGGGATTTAGCTGTTTGTCGGGTTTGTCGGGGGTATTTATTTCGTGGGGGCACAAGTGTCTGTAGTTCATCAGAGCATTCACCATTAAAATACTTGTAGAACTGGCAGAGGGATGCAACGTTTCGTCGATGGGACAGAGACTGAAGCTTAGATGCCAGTTCAGGGCCTATCAGATTGGCGACTCTTTTTTGAACCTTGTCTAGGAGTGAGAGACTAGTAGCAGATGCACCAGCCCAAATGTGACAACAATAATACTCCATACATGGGCGAATGGTGGTCTTATAGAGGTACAGGATACTGTCATTTATTTGTGGACGGTTATCCTCATAGTTATTGTTTCACGACATTTTCGCTAACTATTCCTTTAGTCTTCATCAGATGTTTAACAATAAAACAACAACTATGAAGATTAGGATTACAGTCTGTAAATAAATAAATAAATAAATATACAAATTACTTATCTGAAAGGATTCTAGTAAAAAAGATAATAAATGTTTGTTTATTTTTTTAAAAATTGGTGTTGAATTGGTTTACTAAACTTACATTTTAAGCTTAATTTATTTTATCTAGCAGGGGGGGGGCTTTGCCCGATTATAAATTATGCTTCAATATAATATTTTAATTTGTCCAGATTTCATATATATTATTATAGAGTCGTGATTGCAAAAGTAATAAAAAAAAGTATTTGAGCGCCATCAGCTAGAATCGAAACCGGTCAGGGCCTATAAGATTGGCGACTCTCTTTTGAACCTTGTCTAAGGACCTCTACAGCGAAGGGGTGGTGTTTTGTTGCTAAACGGGTTTGTCAGAGGCTTGTACGTTGAGGAGGTACAAATGCAATAAGTTCATCAGAATACATTCCATCAAATTACTTGTAAAACAGACACAGAGATGCAACATTGCGGCGATGGGGCAGGGGTTAGAGCTTACTTGACAGACTGGCAGCTCTATTTTTTAGACCCTGTCTAAGAAGGAGATAATAGTGGTAGATACACCAGCCCAGATGTGGCAACAGTACTCCATACATCGGTGAATAGTGGCTTTCTAGAGATACGGGATACTCCAAGATGTGCGTAATTTCTAGCACAATATAGGAAGCCCACCTTCCTTTGCAATGTCCTCAATGTATTAATTCCAGTTCTTGTTGCATGCGAACGTAAAACCGAGGATTGTGAAAGGAAAGCTCACAGGTAGGATGTTATTAGTCATATTTTTCGATGGGTAAAAAGGTGTCTTGCAATTATTAAAGGGAAGAAGCTTAGTCTTAGCAGCATTAAATATGACCATCCATTTATGGCCACTACTCACAACGGACGGGGGTATTTTTTATAGGATTCTTTCATTGTCTTAAATTTGTGTATGCACAATCTTTCTTCATGCGTCGCATAATCAGTAAATATATCCATCTCAGACACAATGTTATCAGGCAGGCCGTTTATGAATATCACGAATAATAATGGTCCCGCATTACTGTTATGCTGTTTACATGTATGCCCCTCGAAAAGAGCCTGGATATTTCGCTTTTCTAAAAAAGGAGTATAATTATCTTTAGCATTCGTTATATATATATATATATATATATATATATATATATATATATATATATATATATATATATATGTGTGTGTGTGTGTGTGTGTGTGTGTGTGTGTGTGTGTGTGTGTGTGTGTGATGAGGGTGTATGTGTGTGTGTGATCTTGTCGGTGTGTGTGCGAGAATACTCTATCAAACTCGTATCTGAATATTTGCTCTACCGACTTGAAATTTGATATATAAAGTATTTGAACGTGTAGCCCACTTCTGATTTGCGTTTTTAACCGGTATGGTGGCTGATGAGGGAAAACATTGATGTTAGCTTTGCGTGAGTCACTAATCCCTGGGTTTTTTTTCTGAACATGCGCTAATTAAAAGTTATAGGTTGAACAATGTTATTTTTGCGGTTTAGTATGCAATATAGGTTATTTGCTTACGGATTTAAGTTTTGGTTTCGGTTCTAACTGCTGACACACAAGTCATTTGTGCTATATTTCAAAATATATAAAATATCATAATAGAGAATTGGCTCTCTTATAATAAATACGAACCCTGCATTAATTAAAATATAATATTTAAGCGTATTTTATGTCCGGGCAACGCTGGGCGGCCTGCTAGTTCTTGCTAAATTTCTTAATGCCTTCCTCTCCGTCTTGAAGTTCGACCCTTATATATGGTCTTCTTAGTCTTCCATCTTTTTCATCTTTCTCCTTCTTTATCTTGTACATAACAGCTGTCTCTTCCCCCCTTGTTTTTATTTTAACCGTAGTTGTCGCTTTTCTTCACTTTTTTCTTCCTCCACCTCCAACTTTTACATTTTTCTCTCCTCCTTCTACACTTTCCTCTACATTGTCATTTCTCATGCTTTTTCTTTTTTTTTTACAAGCGACATAGTTTATCAAGGTTAGAAGGCCACTCGAGGATAAGCTGATAGTTTAATAATCGTTAACGGTGTAGACTGAGTCAAATTTATATTATTTAAGAGGATGGCTCTACTAGAATTTGTTTACATTAAATTTGACGACGACCCTATTGTAATCAGTATCCTGTAGAAAATTTAAAAAAAATCTAATTATATAATATTAAGTAGTTGACTATTTTTCCGAAAACAGTTTATTTTTGACTTCCGCCCAATGTTTTAGCAGAAGTCTTATCAAGTTCTGCCGGTGTATACCAGGTAAAAGTCCCTTTCGTTAAAAATTACGTAAATTCCAGTTTAATTTTAAAACTATATATTGAAATAGTTTTCACTTGGAAATGATACTTTCTTCAGAATTGCTTTAATTTTAACAAAGTATATTATAAGCAACACACACACGCATATCCCTATACATACACCCCCATATATATATATATATATATATATATATATATATATATATATATATATATATGAGAAAAATTAAAACTGTAAGTTGAATTTACAATTAAAATTTATTGTTCTACTGAATACTCCCAAAACAATTTACAAAGTCCTTATTCCGCGGAGTTTCAAAGAATGCTATTCTTACTATTCTTCTCATCAGAGGACCTAAAGAAATCAGCAAATCATATTTGTAGCAATGGTAGAATTTGCTAGTTAAGGCTTTAAGTGAAACCGCAATTTATTGTAGTTATAAATTGCCAAATAAAATAAAAAAATTGAAAAAATGTTAGATATGTAAAATATATATATAATAACAAATCGCGCATAATATTTCAGCTTGCATGAAAATCCTCTCAAGTTAGTCCGAGATGCAAAATAGTTCTTTAGATAGAATGGATTCCAAAATAGGTCCAGCGTGACGATGCATATAATCCGATAGGAAAGCCTTCAAAATAGCTGAAATAATGAAAATTGTGTGTTTTTTTTTCCGGATAATGCGGTAGCACAAAGAAAAGTCAGTCTCCAGTCAAATGGGGCCGAGCAATAAAAGGAGAGAAAACCAGTATGAACACCTTCATCATCGGCTTAATTGCTTAACGGGGAAAAATCAGTCTGTGAAGGCTCGTATTACTCTGACCGGAAATTGTCTAGACATAATGAAACAAATTTTTCTATAAAGTGTTAAATTCGATGTCATTATTAAAAAAAAAGTTGGGGGAGTGAGGATTATAAAGTTTTAAGTGTGGCAGAATCTTAGCTTGTTAAGGCTGTCAAAATGTCATGTTGATGATAAAGATGACAAAATAATAATAATAATAATAATAATAATATTAAATGCAAATTAATTCTAATAATAGTATAGTAAATGTTCATGTGTAATAATAATAATAATAATAATAATAATAATAGTCATTTAGTTATTATAGTAAAAATTTTAGTAATAATACTAAAAAAATTAGTAATAATGATAAAAAACGGTACTAAAGATGGCGATAATAATAATATTTATAAAGCTACTACTGCTAAAAATAGTAATAGAACTAAAAATAATAGCAGCAACAGTGATAGCGACACGAATGATAATGTCAACGTATGTGGATGTGGAAGACTGTATATATATATATATATATATATATATATATATATATATATATATATATATACGAGCAAACAGTTAATAAAATATGTTAAAAAACACTTTGAAATGAGTTAAAAACATATTTAATCTGAAAAGGAAACACTAGATAAGTGGATAGTCCTTAATCCGCGGAGTTTCGAAGAAATACTTTCCTTCTCATCAGAGGGTAGGAATTAGCAAAATGCGGGATCGGATTTTGCATGCAAAAGTATTTGATGAAACAACAGGTAAGTCAGAGATCTTACTTAAAAACAAAAAAAGTAAAGCAGAGGGAATATGGTGAAGAAAAAGGTGATTACACATGAATCGATAGTCTGGTATTATAAGCCCTATCTCCTGTTTGGTTTTATCGAACTTTTACATCTGGCTGAGATAACTTTATAAATATTAATTCTTTAATATTCATAATATACTTTAATTTTACCATCTTGGATCATTTTGGTAAATTTAATTGTAATTTTTATTTCATTTTTTTATTTTATTTCATATATATATATATATATATATATATATATATATATAGTCATCCACATACTGTACTGTTTCGCTGTATCACAGCTAATCAGTGTGGCTAGACCAGCAACTACCCTAAGCCGAGATATTTAGTCTTTACTTCTATTTCATCTTTTTAATCTTAAATAAAGAATATATACATACACACTTTTAAAATATATTCTTATTATATAAACCATGCTGAAAAACAATGCAATTTGGCAAAGCGTGCAACGGACGCTTATACAGAGTCATCAATCTATTGCTCGCAAAATGCATTGTGAATGGTGGTGACTATGTAGAAAAATAAATTATGGAGCACAAAAGGTCGATCGTTTTAATGTTATCACTCCCGTCTTCATAGCTCTTTCATTTTTTCAGTTTAAAAGAATAGGAGGGTTTACTTGCGGAACAAATCTTGTAAATAGAGATATAATAAATCATATTCGACATTAAACAGAAATAGAAACGTATTTGTTTCAAGAAAAAAAAGAATAAAAAACAGATTTAAATAAACTTTTAATTTTGGAAATGATGGTAACCCAACTGTTGCTAAATTTATTGTTTGAATAATTTTGCCGTTTTTTTTTTCGGAACGAAATATGGAATTAAAAATAAACAACATTTTCGAGATATTTTTCTTTTAATTTTAAAACTCAATCGTTTATTTCAAGAAAGTCAAGAATTTACAAGAAGGAACAATTGAAATCTATTTTTCATACGGGAGTTGCACAATGGACAACATTGGTTTGAAAACATCTTAGAATAGATTAATTATAGCAAACAGTGCTTGCCAAGGTCTTTTTTCCATACAGCTTTACCATTGAAATTTTGTCTGAAAGTTTTCAGAGTGAAAAAAGAATTTTCTGAGCATAATATTTCGTAACTGACATTATACATGAACAAGTTACTCTTTTATTTTATGGCGATTTGGTATCTGTCTGTCTGAAGTTGACGATATAATACGAGGTGACTTCAATAAGTTTCCCGAATTTTAGGTACATGCATTTAAAATTGTAGGCTTTTGAAAATTCAGTACATTTTTTTACATGTGGCATAACCGTTATCAAGTCCCAGACACCACTCGAGGCTAAGGGTTAAGAGTGTACAATAGTCAATTGGACAATATAGTAGTCGGTAGTAATGGAACTTCGGTAAATTTGTTAATGTAAGTGGAACGGCTCATCAAGAACTAGTTTACGTTGGACTTGAAGGCAACCATATTGTAGTCAGCCGGAAAGCAGGAAAACGGAAGACAATTCCACAAGCGTGCAGTTCTAAGAAAGAAGCTTTGTCATGGAATCTACGTTTAGATTTAGGCACAGATAAAGAGTGGGGGGATTATTGATAGTGTTTTCAGCTAGACGAGTGTTTCTTGTGACAGTTTAGCGAGGGGGGGGCATAGATTGAAGCTGAGTCGAGCACTTGCCATGAAAATAACGATAAAGCAGACACAAACTCACAACATCTCTTCTGTGAGATAGAGGTTGCAGGGCAGAGAAAAGGACATCTCATACTAGGCTACGAAGTCTATTTTGAACTCTATCAAGGC
>NC_136512.1:84134482-84179482 GCF_053919585.1 Euprymna scolopes | reverse complement strand
TTTAAAAATCACTCCCTGTTAAACCAAACTACCCTATCCAAGCATATTTGGCGACTCAAAGATAACAATATTTCTTTCAATTTTTAATGGCAAATAATAGGATCTTACAAAGCATACAAACCAGGAGATAAATTCTGTGCACTTTGTACAAAAGAGACCCTAAAAATTTTAAAATATGAAGATATAAACAATAGCACCACCCTATTAAATGCATACCTTTATTTTATTTTTTTCTAGATACATCTGCCTTACGATTAATGCTAGGTTTATTTATGGTGTCTTTTACATATATTAAAAACCCTTCCAAATACTTTGCTGATGAGGAAATTTTGTTTGTTAAAAATACTATATGTAAAAATTATTGTCCGTGGCTTAATGTCTACAAAAATAAAAACATTGTTTTTCGAAACGATCGTACAAATTATTGATTTTGTTGTTGTTGCTTCTTGTGAAACGGATTTTTAATTTAATTCTAATTTGAATTTTAAATTATCAATCACATTACTGAATATCAAATTAGCTCTAGGATATTTACCTATCGAGCTTATTATATATCTAAATTACAACGAGCACGTTTTATTTCCCTGTATTTTAATGAAATTAGTAATTTCACTATTACATTAAAATATACTCTGCTCTTTAGACTATTGTTCTAATCTCCTTTATATATATATATATATATATATATATATATATATATATATATATATATATATATGCAGTGCCTCACAAAATTGAGTACACTCCTCACATTTCTTCAACTATTTATGTATATCTCTTCGTGAGACAACACTGCAGAATGATTTTTGACACATTGAAAAGTACTCTCTCTGCAGCACATATAACAGAGTTAATTTATTTTTCCCTCAAAATAACACCAAATGTAGCCATTAAACCTAAATCCATGGCAACAAAAGTGATGACACCCTTACGAAAAGTTGTCAATATTAACATACATGTCAACTCTCAATATTCTGTGTGGCCACCATCATTATTCAAAACTGACTTTACTCTCTTAGACATGGAGTTTACCACAGCTTCACATGTAGCCACATGAATGCTATTCCACTCTTCAATTATCACGTCGGCGAGTTGGAGGATATTTGGGACTTTGTGCATCTCACCTTCTGCTTGAGGATGTCCCAAATATGTTTTCAATTGTGTTCAAGTGTGGAGACATGCTTGGCCAGTCCATCATCTTTACCCTCAGCGTCTTCAGTAAAACAGTGGTTGTCTTGGATGTGTATTTTGGATCATTGTCATGCTGGAACACTGCTCTGCGACCCAGTTTCTGGAGATAGAGAGAGGATCATACGCTGCTGCAGTATTTGACAATACATGTTAGAGTTCATGTTTCCCTCAATGGAATGTAACCCTTCAGTACCTCCAGCACTCATGCAATTCCAGACCATGACATTCCCACGACCATGCTTGACAGTAGGTATGGCACACTTATCTTTGTACTCCTTAAATTGTTGTACATGGCTGTTACCCCAGAAGAAAGCCTCTTCTGAAGGCAATACACAAGAAAACCCGCAAACAGTTTGCTGAAGACATGTACACGAAGCCCCTAGATTATTGAAAACATGTATTATGGTCTGATGAGACGAAATTTAATTTGTTTGGTTGTGGTTGCCTTAAGCATGTGTGGCAGCGATAACGACATAGGCTGAAGATCTAAATAATGATCAAAATCACAACACTGTGTATTCTGTGTTCGAATCCATCTGATGGCAGTAAAGGCATTTTTTTCAAATTTTTACATCATTACTCTATTGCGTACCGAATAATAATAATAGAGAATTTGCTCTATTATAAAATATACGAAATCTGCATGATTAAAAATATCATATTTAAACGTATTTTTCGACCGACCAACGACGAGTGTTATTCCAGAATATGTTCATAAACTGGACTGTTTTTGTTTTGTTTAAAATGAAAATTCTTAATTGCGACGTCTAACGATCACAGGGAACATGAGTTGGAACAGATACATTGAGAGCATTGCCAACACCGCTGCGAAGAATGTAGGCTCTCTCTACCGTGCTAGAAAGCTATTTACGCCTGAAAGTATCATGTATCTCTACAAGGCCACCATTCGCCCATGTATGGAGTACTTTTGTAACATCTAGGCTGGTCTATCTGCTACTAGTCTCTCGTTCCTGGAATGATTCAAAAAAGAGTCGCCAACCCCATAGGTTCTAAACTGCCTGCATCAAAGCTTCAACCTCTGTCCCATCAACGTAATGTTGCACCCCTCTCTCCGTTCTACTTGTTTAATTGTGAATGCTCCGACGAAATACAAGCTCTTGTACCCCTTACACGTAATTACACTCGACAACCCCGACATTCAGCAAAATCCCACCCCTACACAATAGAGATCCCTAGATCTAAGAAAGCCTACTACTCTAATAGTTTCTTCCCCGAGAACTGCTAAACTTTTGAACTCCCTTCCGGGTTCCTGCTTTCCCAACTGCACTGACATGCAGAAGTTCAATTGCAATGTGAACGGACATATCGCTGCTCAACTCCCTACATAGTATCTCTGCAACTTATGTCCCCGATAGTTGCCCCCTCCATCAAAGTAGCACTGTGTCTTGTTTGGAGTTAAAATGGAATTTTTAAAAAAGATGGAATAACGTGATGATTGTTCACACTATTAGAATCCCATTCTTTTGGCCCCATTTTGCTACATATATTTTGTATTTTACTGTTTCGTCTCTTTGTTCAGAGAGTCTATATTTATTGCTTTTTTAGGATATTTTCTATTTTGGCGACCATATAATTCGTTCTAGTAGCGTTATTTGTACTTTTCCAAGGCATGTCACAATATTTTTGTGAATCTCTAACAAGTTTTACAAATAATTCTTCTCATTAAGATATCTTTTTTTATATACAATGAAATCACCATTTATCAAGACCCAGAGGCCACTCGAGTATAAGGGTTAGAGAATATACAATGGTAAAAATGAGCAATATCATAATAATCGTTAGAAGTTTAAATTTGGTAAATTTGGATTACTTAAAGGGAACAGCTCATCAAGAACTTGTTTACATTGGACTTGAAGACGGCCATATTTTAGTCAGCTGGAAAGCAGGTAAACGGAAGAAAGTTATCACTTTTTTATATTAGTTTCGTTATTCTTTGCATTTTTATTTTTAGCGACGCTTCTTGCAGTTTTTCTGTGATTTCGTTATGTATTTTTCTAAGTTTACTTGCAGTGCATTTACACTTTTTTGTATGACTTATTTTCCTCTTTTTCCCTTTTTTTTACATGTTACAATTGTTCTCCCTCTCAGACAGGATCCAAAAAGAGTTATCAATCTAATCGGTCCCACTTTATCAACTAAGCTTCAGTCCCTGTCCCATCGCCTCAATGTTGCATCACTCTGCCTGTTTTACAAATATTTTAATGGGATATGTTCTGATGAACTCGTTTCACTTGTACCCCCTCGACGTACATATCCCCGACAAACCCGCTTAGCAACAAGATCTCACCCCTTCACTGTTGATGTCCACAACTGTCAGAAAGCTTTCTATTCTAACAGTTTCTTCCCTCGAACAGCTAATATAAATATATATATTAGACACTTCTGGCGTAGGTAAACTACAGAATATTATTAGTATAAAAAAATAAAATGTATTTCCTATTTATCCATGTCATCACGCATACTATTATTGGCATAGACACATTCCTACGCATTAGCTTATATATATATATATATATATATATATATATATATATATATATATATATATATATATATATATATATATATATGCCACCCGTGAACGAAAACCCACAATATCATTAACGTGAATAAATTAAAAATAAACCGTATTTCTTTTTTTATAAATAAAAAGCACGAGTGCAGACGCCACTATATTATTAGTAGGAATAAAATAAAAGTAAAGTAATCGATCAAAAATATATACTTTATATATATATATATATATATATATATATATATATGTGTGTGTGTGTGTGTGTGTGTGTGTGTGTGTGTATATGTGTATATATATATATATATATATATATATATAGCTTGTTTTTCATTCATTAAAAATATCTAGTCACAAAATACATTACTTCCTTGACTAATAAGACTCTTGGATTAGATCAGAGTGTAGTAGATTTCCACGCCGGAAGTTTTTATGCAATTCTTTTCATTGAAAAAAAAAACTCAATATACGGACACACACACAGAAAAAACGTTGCTTATATTAGAATGAGATGAGAAGTTAGTATACGTGCATTGTTTTCTGGTGCTTGATTTATGCTTTTGTGCATGAAGTTATTTTTTTCTTTTTGTTTTTCATACAAGAATCTAATAAAAAGATATATTGAAAATGTTTGTTAACGACTTGTTACCAAGACATCTTTCGGGCCCTCGGGACAAAACAAATGTAGCAATGACTAAAAACATGAAACGATCATAAAAACTGCAAACCATACTCTATTTACCCCACTTTCCACTTCTTCCTTACTCCCCCCTTCCTTTCTCTCTCTCTCTCTCTCTCTCTTTCTCTCTCTGTCACACACAAGTGCACACTCTAGGGTTACTTACGCTTTTCTCTCTTTAACGGATTACTCTACTTTCCCCTCATACGCTCTAAACCTCCTCAACCTTACTCTCCTATTCACCTTCTTTCTCTCTTTAGCCAAAACCTACTCTCCATTTCTCGCTTCGCTCTCCAGCCTTACTCTCCATTTCGCGCTTCGCCTTTGTCATACTCTCTTTATCCCTCTCTCACTCCTTACACTGTCTCTCTATATATTTCTCCAGCCTTACTCTCTGGTCTATTTCTGACAGTCAGATTATTTACTGCGAAGCTGCAGTGGAGTGTTGAGATAACTTCTTCTTAATGATTTATGATATATATATATATATATATATATATATATATATATATATATATATATATATACATGAATATACATATATATATATATATATTTATATATGTATATATGTATATATACATATATATATATATACATATACACACATATATATACATATATATACATATATATATTGTTTTAACAATAAATATATATATATATATACATATATATATATATATATATATATATATATATATATATATATATATACTAGCTGTACGCTGCCACGTGTTGCTGTGGTTTAATTTCGTGTAATGGAAAATTCTAATAAAAAGAGAAAATGCATGTTTCTTATATTATTAGTACAGCAATCCACTCCAAAATTAAAAAAAAAGGCAAAAATGAAAAAAAAATATGGAACTTTTGCAGAATTGGATCCAGAGCCTCGGGAGTTACAATCAATCATGGCTTGGGCTCGACCAACATTCAGTGGATTAAGCCGAAAGTTGCTAAACCATTGAAACGCTGAATAGTTTTCTCTTTTATTGTATTAAAAAAATGTGAGTTTTTAATTAATATTTGGGTAAGGGGGTGTTACTATACACAGATTTGAAAAGGTTGTTCAAAAACGAATAAATTAAAGCAAAGGTAAGGTAAATTACGTTTCTATCTAACTGGATAATTTTTTAGTGTTTTTATTTAATGTAAAATGTGTAATCGGCTCAAAAACGCAGTGTTTATCTATGCATTTGAAAAAGACGAATAGTTGCGGACTCTGTTGAATACGTCAAGTTTGGGAAAATCAGTTAAAAACTATACAAAACAATGTCAGACACCTACTGATTATATGTTATTGTGACATAGGCTGACATATTTGGTGGGTTTCTGATAGTGTTTTGTATAGTTTTTTAGTTTTAAATCATTTTCGCAAACTTAACATCGTCAACAGTGTCCATCACCATTTGTATTTTTCAAATACACTGATAAACACTGTTCTTCGAGGCGACTAAACGTTATAGTAAATAAAACGGGTTTGTATTACTAAAAACAGAAACGAAAAAGTTGTTGAAAAATAGATATAACAAATAAATGTTATCAAAGGCAAGATAAGTTACTTTTCTACCTAACTGGTTAAGATTTTAGTGTTTTTATTTAGTGTAAAATGTTTAATCGGTTTGAAAAAATGTAGTGTTTATCTGTATATTTGAAAAATACAAATGGCAGCAGACTGTTGAACACATTAACTTTGAGAAAATGAGTTAAAACTAAAAAAAAACTATACAAAATACTGTCAGGAACTCACTCAATATATGTTACTGTGACATAGGCAGACATGTATTCAGTGGTTTTTAACAGTATTTTGTATAGTTTTTTTTAGTTTTAACTCATTTTCCCAAACCTAATGTGTCAACACAGTCTGCCGCCATTTGTAATTTTCAAATATAACAGTAAATGCTGTGTTTTTTGAGCCGAATAAAAATTTTGCATTAAAAAAACAAAAAAAAAATCCATTTCGGTAATAAAGTAACATATCTTGCCTTTGATAATATGTGTTATACATTTATTTTTTGACAACTTTTTCGAATCTATATGTACAGTAGGACAACCCCAATAAAAACACTAAAAATTATCCAATTAGGTAGAAAAGTAACTTATCTTGCCTTTGAAAATATTTACTTGTTATATATTTGTTTTTGTTGACAACTTTTTAAGTCTTTGTGCAAGTACAAACCGAAATGGGGGTATTTTTCTGTCTAATTTTATTTTTGGTACCGCGCTTAAATTTAAATTTCACGATATCTTTTTTGGGGGAGGGTATTTTTTTTACATTAGGTCCACCTCCACAATTTTCGACTATGCTGAATAAGAAAATCTCATTTAAAATTTGCAGAGGCCATTAGTTTTCGAGATATAAAGACCTGTACTATGCACTATAATTCACTGACGGCCATGAATAAACCCTCCCAACCTCCCCATATTAAGAACGGCTTTCGGAATAAACAACACCCATGCCTAACCACATGTTTTAACCTTTTACCTATCTTTCGTCCTATAAAAACGGCTTTTGGAATAAATACCACCATTCTCCCCATGTTAAGAACGGCTTTCAGAATAAACACCCCAACCTACCCATGTTAAAAATTATGGAGGTGGACCTAATGTGAAAATTTACCTTTTGTTTTTTTTTAATAAATTGTTAGTTTAAAGCACAGAATAGTGACAAAAGATCATCCCCCCCCTTGGTAAAAATAGCAAAAAAAAAAATGGTTTTCTTGGTAGAAACTTTTCTGTATTTCACCTAACAATTTCTGGTGCTAATGAACTTACTAATCCGGTCTATTTTTTAAATCGAATTTCCAAGTTTAATTAAAGTTTATGATATGTTTTTTTATTCATTTGTAAGGTTAAAGTACAGAATAGATACAAAACACCCTCCCTTCCCCATGTTAAGAATTGCTTTTTAAATAATAACGTTATTATTTCAGCACGGATCACTCTCTACATGAGTACCTAATATTTTTCAGCCATTCTTACCATAGAGAGGGGATGGTGTTTTGTAACTATTCTGGGCTTTTTTAACTAACAATTTATTATTAAAAAAAGATATTGTGTAATTATAAAAAAATAAAAAGATATTGTGAAAGTTGAATTTAACTTGAAAAACAAAAAAAACAAAAAACAATGTGAATGGCGCGTTCAACATTGTAGCAATAAGATCACGTGAGTCGATTAATGGGTGCTAATGCACTTACTGATCCGCTCTATTTTTTTAAATCGTATTTTCAAGCTTAATTAAAGTTTTTTGTTTTTTTTGGTATTTTTTTTAGATTAGGTCCACCTCCACAATTTTCTTTTAAATGACGACTTTTAAAGGTTTCCGACTATGCTGAATACAGAAATCGCATTGAAATTTTGCAGAAATAAGTAGTTATCGAGATATAGATAGTTGTTTTATGCATTGTATTCTTTGGCGGCCATCTTTGTTAAGCGCGGAGATTTGTTTATGACGCGCGCAAGCGTGTAAAAAAGACGGCTGCCAGAGATTACAATGCATTATACAAATTTTTAATATCTCGATAACTACTTATTTCTGCAAAATTTCAATGTGATTTCCGTATTCAGCATAGTCGAAAACCTACAAAAATCGTCATTTAAAAGAAAATTGTGGAGGTGGACCTAATCTAAAAATTTACCGTTTTTTTCATTCAGTTGTAGAATAGGTACAAAACACCCTCTTCTCCCAATGTTAAGAGTGGCTTTTTAAATAATAACGTAATTATTTCATCACGGATCAATAAGTGCATGAGTACCCAATTTCTTTAAAAGCATTCATATTTTCTTATATAAAAACAACTTCTGTAAAAAAAAAAGTGCACTTTCAATCTTTGTTAAAAAAAATTTCTTGAAAAAAAACAAAAAAATACGGTAAAAAAATCAAAGAACAAAACGTTAATTGGTATTCATGCAGAGAGTGATCCGTGTTGAAATAATAACGTTATTATTTAAAAAAGCCATTCTTAACATGGGGAGGGGGTTTGTACCTAATTTGTACTTTAACTTTACAATTGAATAAAAAACATATCATAAAACTTTAATTAAACGTGGACATACGATTTTAAAAAATAGCGCGGATCACTCTCTGCATTAGCACCAAAAGTACAGATTAGTTAGAAAACATCCTCCCTCCCTATGTTAAGAATGGCTTTCTAAATAATGTTAATGCTTCAGTACTGTTCCTTGTGTGCTTAAGTTTAATTTTTGTTCATTACATTGTTAGGTGAAAGTCCAGAATAGTAACAAAACACCCTCTTCTCCCCATGTTAAGAATGGATTTTTAAATAATAACGTTATTATTTCAGCACGGATCAATAGGTGCACGAGTACTCAATTTATTTAATAAAGAAAAAGCAATCATATTTTCTTATGTAAAAACAAATTCTGTAAAAAAAAGAAAAAACGTGTACTTTCAATTTTTGTGAACAACGGTTTTCTTGAAAAAAAATTCGGTAAAAAAAGCAAAGAACGAAACATTAATCGGTATTCATGCAGCGAGTGATCCGTGCTGAAATAATAACGTTATTATTTAAAAAACATTCTTAACATGGGGAGGGGGTTTTGTACCTATTCTGTACTTTAACCTTACAATTGAATAAAACACATATCATAAAACTTTAATTAAACGTGGAAATGCGATTAAAAAAATAGCACAGATCACTCTCTGCATTAGCACCGAAAGTACAGATTAGTTAGAAAACATCCTGCCTCCCCATGTTAAGAATGGCTTTCTAAATAATGTTAATGATTCAGTACTGTTCCTTGTCTGCTTAAGTTTAACTTTTGTTTATTAAATTGTTAGGTGAGAGTCCAGAATAGTTACAAAACACCCCTATCCCCATGTTAAGAATGGCTTTCTAAATAATAACGTCATTATTTCAGTGGGGTAGCTTCTCTGCATAAGTACCATGTTTTGTTTTTAAATTGTTAGGTGAAAGGACAGAATTGTTACAAAATACCATCCCCATGTTAAGAATGTCTTTCTAAATAACATTATTTCAGCACGGTATTTTCTATGCATACGTATAATCTATTTTTGTTTATTAAATTGTTAGGTGAAAGTATAGAATAGATGCAAAACTCCCTCCCCATGTAAAGAATAGCTTTCTAAATAACGGTATTATTTCAGCATGGTACCTTCTCTGCATAAGTACTATCTTTTGTTTATTAAATTGTTAGGTGAAAATATAAAATAGTTACAGAACACTCTCCCTTTCCCATGTTAAGAATGACTTTCTTAACAGCGTTATTTCAGCAGGGTACCTTCTCTGCATAAGTACCATCTTTTATTTATTAAATTGTTTGGTGAAAGTATAAAATAGTAACAAAACGTCCTCCCCATGTTAAGACTGGCTTTCTAAATAACGTTATTATTCTATTATTATATTATTATGGTACTTTCTCTGCATAAGTACCATGTTTTGTTTATTAAATTGTTAGGTGAAAGTACAGTACTCATGCAGAGAGTGATCCGTGTTGAAATAATAACGTTATTATTTAAAAAGCCATTTTTAACATGGGGAGGGGAGTGTGTTTTGTACCTAATCTGTATTTTAACCTTACAATTGAATAAAAACATACAATAAAACTTTAATTTTATCTAGGATTGCCTACCTTGCATTTTTTTCCTAATCTGCTCTAGTGCGTGAACTTAAATATTTGTTTCTGTGCAAACACCCGTGGATTACATCTAGTCTTTTGTTTAATAATTTTTGTTTTGATATTAATATATGCTAAGATTCTAATATACATAGGTTGCATCTTTTCGATTTGCTAGGTTTATATTTTCCCTTTTATCAATTATTGACCATCTTAATTTATATTCAGTTTTATTTTCCTTTAATTCCTTTATCCATACTCTTAAAGTGGTTGAGTTTTTCTTTGTTTTTCCCCGGTTGTTTTCGCTATTACTATTGGTTCTGTTTCTATTTTCGTTATAGTAGTTGTGGTTGTCACTATTGTTGTGATCCTTTCTACCGTTGTTTTCATTTTTATTTACATTGCTGTCGTTTTTGTTAGTTTTGGTGTTCTTTTCTTTCTCAGTTTAATTTTAAAACGATGCTAGGTAATTACGATATATGTCCTTAAAGCAAGTTCCGGTTCTCCCCAGATATACTTTAGTTTCATTATTTGTTACAACTTCACATTTGTATACTACGTTTGAAGTTAAACAGTTTCCTCTCATATGACATTCATTAGGGTCCCGGCATTTACATTCTTTTACATTGTTAGATTAATTTTCTGTCCTATTTCTGTTTTTCAAAAATTTGTTTAATTTTTTGTTATTTGAGCACATTGTGGTATTTGTTAAGTTAGCAGCCGTTGAGTAGGATAGCTTAATAGTGTTTTTATTAATTATCTTACTCAGTTTACTATCTTGCGGGAAATTTTTTTCTATGATTTGGTAAAATTCCCTCGGGATGTTATTTTTTATATGGTAGCTGAACGGTGGATTGAACCACGTCTGGCTCTTCCTTCTATTTTTCTTTTTAACTTCTCTTACGGTTTTAACATGGTCTATCTTTTCATTTTTCTTTTTCGTTTTTATTGTATGTTTTATTTTTTCATTTGTTTTTGCTCGTTTTTTCCCTTTTTTATATTTCCTCATCGACATGTTGTAAGATATTACATCTGCATTGTTTATTGTTCTTTCTGTACTTATGTTATTGTTTTGAGTTTCCTTAACAAATTTAATTTGTTCTTTATATCCTGATCTAGCAAAGGTTTGGTTGTAATATTCCTTGTTTTTATTGAATAATTCTTCATTTTGTGATATTTGGATATTCTTTTTGAGATGCTAGGTATAAGTGCTTTTTTCATACTATTCGGATGGTTGGAATTGTGATCTATGTAGAATAGCGTTTGGTTGGGTTTATGGTAGGGTTCATAGGAGTTGTCTAGATTCAGGGTCATGTCTAAGAAGTTTACACATTTATGGTTTGGGTCTATCGTTATATCTAGGTTCAGTTTACAGAAGAATTGTTTAATTTTTTGTTTGTTTTTTTTTTCAAATAATCTATTTGTTGAGTTCAAGTAGAATAATGCATCATCCCGGTATATACCTCCTCTTAGTCCTGGAATCTTTTTATATAGTTCATTTAGTATATAAAGAACTACAAGGGATGTTACTTGTGCACTATCCGAGCCCCCATTGTGACGTTAAAGTTGAGGTTTCTGTTCTTTCTGGTCCATAGTTTGTTATCATATTTAATTAGAGTTCTTCTTGCTAGTCTTATAATGTCTAATTCTAAATTTGTTATCATTGTTTGTTTTCTATCTAGTTCTAGTGCTTTCTCGAAGAGATGTGGTGAAATAGAGGGGTAATATAAATTTATATCAAACATAAGGGATTTTCTATTTTTGCCTTTGGGTAGTGTGTCGAACCATTCAATTACCTCTTCCGATAATTTCCACAGGTTATGGTAAATTTTGTTTTTTAATTCAGGTAGGATTTCGTCTAGTATTTTTTTGCTAATGTTTCCCAAATCTGAAATACATGGATAAATCAGTCTAATGCTAGGATTATTGTTGAATTCTGGTTTATGATCCTTTAGGGTAAAACGTGGGCACATCTCTCTATCTTATCCTGTATGTTCATTTTTTTCACTTATTTTTAAGGTTTCGGGGTTTATACTATTCAGTTCTTCATTGCTTGCTTCTCTCTTTCTCTCTCTCTCTCTCTCTCTCTCCATATATATGTATGTATATGTATATATATATATATATATATATATGCGCATACATTATATATAGAAAGAGCTTTATCTTTATTATAAGCTTTTTACGCAAATTACGCAAGTGTAAATCTTGTAGAATATCTGCATACATATAATTACACGTAATAGTTAACTAAAAAAGATCCGAAACAACTAATAAGTAATTATAAAAATGAATGTTTTAAAGAATATGAAAATTAGCTAGATTTTTAGTAGTGAATGCAATTCGACGACCCATATATATCAAAGTTGCATTTTGTTTTTAAATACATAGAATAAAGGGATTTTAATATGAATATATATTGAGCACTGTTAGAGTGGTCGACGGATGCTTGTTTAAATAGACATTTGGACATGTTATTTGCGGTCGAGTGGGAGAACTGTCGACTGTCAACACGACGGTTCTAGGTGCAATCCTTGTCTTGGAGAGGCGCTAGTCTAGTGGCACTGATGAGTTGTGATGCAACGAAACAAGACTGTATGTCGATGACTACGAATATATTTTAAGCCATCCTCTTTCGGTAGAGCACTGTCGTAAATAATCTCACCCACTACTTAATTGGCTGAAAAAAATGCGAAGCTCTATGTTTGGTTTGAGCACTGTAAAAGTGGTGGACGGAGGTTTGTTTAAATAAACATTTGGGCAGGTTATTTGCTGGCATCGCTTCCATGGTCGAGTAGGAGAACTGCCGACTGTCAACACGACGGTTCTAGGTTTAATCTTTAGCTTGGGAGGGATGCTAGTCTAGTAACACTGATGAGTTGTGATACAACGGAACAGAACTGTATGTCGATGACTACATATATATATATATATATATATATATATATATATATATATATATATATATATATTAGTGTTGGAATGATTAATCGGAATTGGAATCGGAAAAATCGAAACATTTGAGGAATCGGAAAAATTGATGTCCATTTTCCGATGCCAAAACGATTCTTTATATTGGATTTTGTTTAAAGCAAAATCTTCCATTGCTTTTAATAATAATAAAATAATAAATATTTATTGATTTTAAATGACATGTAAATCAGAAAACGATAGATCATCTCCCAGAAGTGTTTTTTGACGGTTAGGAAAATTTCTGCCTATAGTTAAATAATTAAAGATTCATAAAGAATCGGGGTCAAAATCCGAATTTAGTACGGAATCGGTAATTTAGTATGGAATCAGTAATTTTATCGGAATCGGGAAAAATATTTGAATCGTCCCATCACTAATATATATATATATATATATATATATATATATATATATATATATATGTGTGTGTGCTAGCAAGGATATGTGGCGTTGCCCAGGATTGAATAAAACTTAACGAATATTCCATATTTCCAATACTTCTATCTTCATCAAAATCGGTGAAATTGCCAATTTTTCAATCAACCAGATTGAGTGCCTCCTCGCGTTTGGGACTTCCCGCGGTATAATGAGAGAAAGCTTCACCTACCTTCCCGCAATGGCTTAGTCAGAAATACACCGTAGTTTATATTGTACTGTAGAGAATCTACTGTGTATTTTATGAAATTATTTTTAAATATAATGGCTTGAATTTAAGTTTAAAATGTAAAAGTCAAGTATCATAGAACAGTTGTGCTCTAAACAGAAATACCGATTTAGAACGCGCCACTGTCTTATCAAAGAACATTCTCTTGACTTTATATGCATGTCCTTTCTGCTAGTAAGGCGATCAAACTTCTTAAATGCACTTGTGATTTGGAGTTTAATGGATATGTTAACTATATAAATTTAGTGTTAAATATGGTCAAAATATGACTGTTTCTTCAATAATCGTATTTTTTTAATCATCGATTTCCGATAATTATCTGATATTCCCATGTATTGACTTATCTAAGAAAACCTTCCCGGCTCCATAAATTACATCTGTGTGAAATTTCCAAAAATATCGACCTGGATATTACGGCATAATAACGTTTGACACACCGGTTCTCGTCAGATCACCGAAGTTAAGCAACGATATTACGAGACAGAATTCAACTGTGGTGGTCGTGTTTTCTTAAGTCTTTATTTATTTGGAAGTGATATTAACTATCTGTCCATTTTATCCGATGGCATTCTGCCTTGTCTTAAGCAATTTTATTGAAAAGAAAACAAAATATTAGAAAATTGTTTCAAATAAAAGAATAACTCTTCCGGTATATCAAGTTTTATTGTGCTCGTAGCGGACAGGATTGGTCGGAACTAGTCAATTCAGATGCGAATTCAACACTGCACTTAAAGTTGTTTATCGTAGTCGAAGCATTTCCTCCCATAATGTGCCGTGGCAATAAAACGGGCCATAATACGCCGGTTCTTCATTAAAAATTCGGTCACGGTCTTTGATACCGTACCTCTAAAAACAAGCACATCAACAGCTTTTTGATCAAGAATGCTGCTAGAGTTCAAACAATTAAACTAATTTAACACTAATTTGACCGGTCTTGGATATAACCTAAAACTATATCCGATGGTGAGGCCCCAGCTTGCGGGCTTTGGGGAGTGTAGAGCCACCCTTTAATTGCTATTGCTCCCAGGTCCACTCTGACCCAGAGTGGTAGTACTTGTCAGGGTCCCAACAGTGGGTTAAATAGAAACCGACTTAAAAATGCAAATAGACTCTATTAAAAAAATTATTCTTAAAATCACTGGATTCGGCATTAAATAACCTGAAAAGGGTTGATATGCCGTAAAAAAAAACAAACAAACAAAACTAATTTGACCAAAATATAAAAATTTTACATAGCGCGAAATACATGCGAATGACCTTACAAGTAAATAAAACATATATAGAAGGAGAAAGACAATGATCACGAGAGAGACGTTGAGCATGGAACGAAACTATATTAGCGATTACGCGAGAGGCGTAAATGACACCCGAGAACTACGTAGTTGCGTAGATTACGTCACGGCCGTTAAAATGAGACATTAAATGTAATTTTCTATTTTTGGTCTTTTGTTGCGACTGAAATAACAACGTGTTGGTTCTGAGAAAACGTTAGCAAAACAAAAAACAATTACAGTAATTCAAGAACATAAATAATTCTACTGCTAATAATTTTCCATAATGACATTCGAATTAATATTTTCGAATGTCCCATAGTGCAATATAAACGTTTCCATAATAAATATAAAATAGAAGGTCCACGATTACGCATTTATTTTTATAGAGAAAAAAAAAAGGTTTATTTTTATGTCAATTTCCTCATTTGTTGAGACAGTTAAAGTTTTCTAGTATTTATATATAATTATATTTACGAATGTTTTTAGATACGGATTGAACGTATATATGTTTTTGGGATTATTCGGATTATTGTTCTCATCTCTAGTGTTATTTATTAAAGATTTTTTAAACCGAAGCTCGATACATGTTAAGTCCTAATAGCAGAGCATATATAGATAAATAAATAAATTTGCTAGATTCCTATCTTGTATAGTGGAGGTTTCATTTTAAAGGATGACGCTGAGTTCATATTAAAAGAGATATGATAGGGACAGCCGTGTTGAAGAGAGACGGCGGGGACGTGTATATAACAATGATGAGGGGGAGAGATATTTATACAGTTCTGGGATGTTTCTTCTTAACTCATATAGCAAGAGTGATAGGGATATAGATGCACAGTTCTTATATTTTTTATAAGACATATTAGGAAGGAAGAGAGATACATTTCTTGCAAGGGTTACATAAAGTTCATATTAAGATGATTAACATATTACCTTCAATTTGTGGAATGATGAGACGAAGACAAACAGTTACAAAAATCGATGGTTATTCTTTATTTTATTGGACCGGTCGAATGATGATGACGTCAGGAATTCAAATTCGGGATCTACATAGTTTAATGTTCTTTCTTTCGCTTCCAAAGGACTGGACTCTGGCCCCCAACTCTCTCTCTCTCTCCCTCTCTCTCTCTCTCTCTCTTTCTCTTTCTCTCTCTCTCTCTGACTAACAAGCAGACTCAACTGTTCTGCCTCCTCTGCTCGACTGCTCTAATCTGACTAATTCTTGCTCCTAGACTTCCCTTTTTGCTATGACGTCAGATGGGTGGTTCCAAAACGTGACCAACTCACGTGGGTAAGCACAAGTTTTCCAACAGACACTTCTGCAAATAAAGAATTCTCAACTAATCTATTTTTTAACCTAACCTATTTTTTACAATATATTTTTAATTTGTATTGCTCATTCTTTTTAGCTTAAATTTTAAATTATGTTTTCATAAAAGAACGAGCAATCAATTATTTTTACAATACAAACAATATCTAACTATTCCCAATAGAATTTAATAATAGCTAAATTCTTACATTCCCATTTCTGAACCTTGCTTACAAGGTTCGAGTCTCGGCTTATCCTAATCTCATTTTCACTTATCTAATGTTACATGGAAAGGGGACAGCCTTTTCTTGTAACATTTAAAGTCAAAGATTTGAGGTATTGTGTTCATGTTCAGCTTAGTCTTACTAGCATTAAATTTCTAGTACAAATACACTAATTAGACACGCAAACGTCAAAATAGCTGACAATTGTTGACAATCCGAATCCAATGTGTTTCGCGTGATTGGGGGTATTTTAAGTCGCATTATTGAACAAGTTATTTTCTATTATTAAAGAAATTCGATAACGAAATAATATAAATATTTATTTACTCATCTGACGTCCAGTGTCACAAAAAAAACATCATCATCGCAGACATTTATTAATGAGAAACGAATTAACTCCCTTTATAGTTGATCTTTATTAGTTAAAAATAATAAAAACGATTTCCTTTCCAAAACTTTTCAAAACAAAAAAAAACATATGGCTGTCTGTTTACGGTTTCCAATTCACTATTTTATTTTATAATTTCAAAAAAGTTATGTTGAAAAGAGACTTTAAAAAATTTTTTTATTATAGATTTGTTTAATTAAAAATATTTAAGTGAATTAACATATATTCCTTTATAATTTATAATAAAAAAATAATTCCAACCTCAAAAAACAAAAACAATGTGGTTTGTGTTGAAATACATTGAAAAATAAAGGACACTTTAAAAATTATTTATGTTTAGCTTTGTAAGGTTAAAAAGGAAGTTACCAAAGAAATTGTTTTAAATTCCTCATTGTTTCTTTTATTTTATTGTTAATTCATTTTATTTATAATGCTCTTTAAAAATTTGCAACTACCGTGGAATTTCCACGGGTTCTGCTTGTGTTATATAATATTATATATATATATATATTCGAATAACTTTACGAAATAATAATTTGATTGTTTTATGTTATTCTTCTGTTCATAAATTTCAACCATTGATCTGCACTGACATACGAATAATCTGTTCGTATTATTTAGATTTTTCGAACTACTCTTCTCATTTTTTGTATGATTTTCATAACGTTTCGTTCGATGTCACCTCCGAATGTTTCCGGGTGTATCTTGTCTTTGGAATGTTTCTCTCAGCTCAGGTATTTGGACGGAATTTCGCGCGGAACCCTTTATTTACTTCAAAAGAGGCAACATGCTCTTGTTCTGTCAGATATGACTGGATATATGTCCGTAGTAATTAGCAATTGTATTTTCGTTCGCACACACTGAGTATTGAACTTTCAACTTACAGGAGCTATCGCTTTTTATAATTGATTTCTTCAAGTACAAAAATGAAAACATATCGAAAACTACCAAAAAACAGCCAATGCCGTGATCTTAAAAAATGTCCACCAGGCTTAACGTTGAAACTGCCAGTCTTCTCCAGACGGACACAAAGGATCTCAAAAAAAGTAGGGTATGAGCTCGTCCGAGATAGAATCCGCAACAGTCGGTGGGAGAAACATCAATTAGAGACAGAAATTCCAAACGGCCTTGCCCCATTACTTGAGAGTATATCTCGGACTGATGACAAAACCTGCATCCAAGAATACCTGTACATATCCCATAAAAAAGAATTTAAGGAGCTTAAATCTTGCTAAATAAAGAAATCGGAAAATCTAAAGGCTAAGGTCGTAAGACTTCAGGTCAATCATTCATCAAGAGCCATTGTCAACGAGAGTAAACGTCAGCTAAGTCTCTTTGATGAATTCAGTGCTAAAAAATGGTCTGAACTTGGCTACAACCATCATGCGGATTACATACGTAGATATAATAGCTCCAATGATGAAGGCAGCCTTAAATGAACACAAAGCACAAGAAGATGAACTAAGATGGAATGTGAGACAAGCACTCGAGAATTCAAAGCCTACAAAATCAAACCTCTTAAAGGAAGAAGTAGTGGTTATCAATTCGTTTCGCGGTGACAGTGATATCATAATACTACAATACTACGACCAGACAAAGGTAACAGTTGTAATGGATAGAGCAGACTGTCTGCAAGAAATTGGCAGATTTAATAGAATCTGGTGGCTACTGTAAAGTAGAAAAAGAATCCGACCTTGAAAACGGAAAAGAAGCTGTCACCGATTCTCAGTAAGAATAAGGACCTAAAACCACCTGCAAAATACAAACCGCTAGTACAACAATACAGCACAACACCTATAGGGCCTCCCTATTATTTATAAGGACGGTATTCCATTGAAGCCCATTGTCGGTGCCCGAGGTTCAGCATGTGATACATTGAGCCGATTACTGGTAGATATAATAACTCTAAACATTGATGACAGTGGTACGTGATATACTGACTTCTGATAGTTCACTGAAGGAACGCACTTGCATCCCAATTGACAACATAATGGACATATTGACCTTCTGTGTAGAAACTACTGATCTGATACATATCGGCAGGAAGGTCTGGCGATAGGATCAACATTGTCTCCAGTAATGGCCAATGTATACATGAATTACTTTGAGGAAATGGCATTAGGATCAACGCCATTAAAGCTAACAATGCGGTTGCGATATGTAGATGACGCATTCATACTCTGACCCCATCAAAAGCTCGACACAATTTGTATACTATACATGAAGGGTTAGCCTGAAACACTTCAACCAATATGCAATCCATATGAGATCAGGAAAGTATTCGGGGACGATTCAACTCTCCGAAAACAGCTTGTGAGAGGCAAGCTCCCTACAAAAGAAATCATGACTAAAAACTGTGTATATGAAATATCGTGTAAATGTGGAAAACTATACAAAGTTGAGGCATGTCGTCCGCTAAAAGTACGGTTAGAAGAACATTCAAAAGCCGTAATTTGTGGAGAGGCTGTTGAGAAATTGGGTACAGCTGACCAGATCTGAAAGGAAAACGGAAACCATCTACTATCATGGGACGAAGTAAAAATGTAGACAGAGAAGAACGGGGAAGAGTAAGACGACTCATATGCTGGGGAGTAATCAATTAATAGGTAGACTTAGTATAGAAATTTATACGATATAGGAACTGTTAATTATAAACAATAAATAATATATACAAGTAATAAAGTAAAAAAAAATATGCTGCACTTCCATTTCTTGTTATCTTTTGGTGGAGGATCAGTTCTTCACGACTGAGACAATTTTTTTTATTTTTGTACCTTTTCTCAACGTTAAAAAACGACCCTGATGTCTAACTCTGTCCCGTGGGGAGGCATAGTAAATAGGTACATTAATATATAATAATAATTAGTAATAAATAGTGATATTTAAAACTAGAAATAAAATTGGTTTAGGACTTCTAAAATTCATAATAGAATTGTCCACAAGGACCCGTTGGGCAGTGGTCTGAGTACTTGGAAAAATCTATTGTAAAAAGTGATATGAGGTTGAAGGTTCAATCCTCAATATGAGCGGATTACTTAGGACCTCTATCCAGTCTGTTCAAGAGCACGCTGAAATAAATAAAGGGTTCCGCTCGAAATTCCGTCCAAATTCCCGAGTTCGACAGAAATATTCCCGAGTTCGACAATATATATCGAGCGAAACGTTGTGATAATTACACTCAATATGAGAACAGTAGTCCGATGAATCCAAAAAGTACGAATAACCAATCCTCATCTCAAAAATTCAGAAACGTCATACGAATTTGTTATTATTGCAATATGAATATAATTAGAAATTTCTTATCTATTTTACGCGGTTATATGAAATAAATAAAGGATTTTGTCTTAATTTGACAGAAAGGTTCCTGAGTTTCATAAGACGCATTCGAAGAAGGTCGGAGATTACATCGGACGAGGCGTTGCGAAAGTAATACTCAATAATTCAATTAATACAAACTCCTGTGCTTGTTTGACAAGTACTTTAAAGGACTGGGTTCCGATGAAAATACTCAACTTGATCCACAAAATCACGTTCACTTAGAATGGCAAGCTTCACGTGGCACCTGATATCTTTCTAGAAAATATTATGACGAGAAAAATATCGGAGAAACCAGTGCAAACAATAGAATTTTTCGGATCTATGTATGATGATGATGACAATGATGACTGCAATTTTACCCCCTCAACGAATATGCCCTCGATCTAGCAGATTTGCGGCAACGCCCAACTCCAGATTGCGGAGATGCTAGACAAAAAATCTAATTGAAAGTTTATATTAGCTTTTTTGAAAATTCGAATTTTTGGAATTCCGCTTTTCTGCTCACTGTTTCCTCGACTTGACTAACGTGTAGACGTTTTGTAGCAATGTGCGGATGCGCGTATGGCCGCTATGCGCATATACTGAGTCGTGTTCGGTAAAGAAAAAACAAAAAAGAAAAAAGGGGGACGTTCGAGCGTAAACGTTTTAGAGGACGAAAGTCAGAGAAAAGAAACGAGATCACGTTATATTATTACCCAGAAATAAATTGTGTTGTTACAAAAAGAAAAGTCGACTTATTATTGTCTTATCTTGCTTGCGACGTACTCTGCTACAACGTGTTGGGTCCCGGTTATCTACATCTCATCGCGTGTGTAAACGTGTGTAACTTTACAGTTTAACAGGAACAAATATCTTATTCTTCAACTCTTCATCCAAATTACCCCTATAAATATGACCCTTATCACAATATCCCATTGTGAGTCAGAGGTAATATGCTTTTTGTTGGGATCACAAAATGAAACTGAACTGTTATCCCCATTTTTGTTATTTATATCACAACGTTTCAGTTGAGACTTTCGTCAATTTATCTTCTGTGGATTGAATTTCTCTTTATTATTGAATATTTTTAGGCACTTGTTTTGTTGTTTTTGGCCAACGTTCTAATCGATATGTGTGTTTTCTGCTTTTTCTGGTATTTTTGGCGAACTTAATTCGTCCGGTTTACACTTTTAGACGTTGTAGACACATTAACAAAATGAATTGTCTCTTTTTAAAAGCATTAAAAAGACAGTCTATTCCGGGAATTCTAAAATTAAACCACTTGTAGTTTTCGGTTTATATATGGGAATTAAAACAAGAAAAATATTCATCCAGTTTACGAAAAAAAAAAACCGAAATGCATTCTGATGTATTTCAAGAAAAGTTATACATTTATAAGTCAGAATACTCCTTCCTTGAACACACACGCACTCGACTTCACAATGTAGTGAGGGCTTAATCTAATTAAAGCGGACATTAGTGTATTTATTTATTTATTTATTTGCGGACTGTTATCTTCATTTTCTTTGTTGTTGTTTCACGACGTTTCGGCCAACTATTCCTCTGCCCTTCTTCAGATGATTAACCGCAACAGGATAGGAATTCCGAGTCTTGTAACTGTATCTTCACTAATTACTGCCTTGCATAGTTTTTTTTTACACGGTGGTCACCACTTATCAAGGCCCGGAAGCCACTCAGGGATAAGGGTTATTGCAAGTACAGTACGGTAGTGTGGAGATTTGATGAAGTGTTTACTAAAGGGGGCGGTTCATTAGGAATTTGTTAACGTTGGACTTGAACACATCCAAGTTGTAGTCAGCTGGGAAGCAGGCGGACGGAACAGAGTTCCACAGGCGTGCAGTTCTAAGAAAGAAGCTTTTTTCATGGAATCCACGTTTTGATTTAGGCACAGATAAATAGTGGGGAAATTTTTCACAGTGGATTCAGCTAGATGGGTGTTTTTCGTGAAAGATTGGCGAGGGGGACCAGAGATTGGAGTTCAGACGAGCACCTGCCATGGAAATAACGATAAAACAAGGATAGGCTCGCAACGTCTCTTCTGTGGGAGAGAGGTTGCAGGGCAGAGAAAAAGGCATCCCCCACTAAGCCACGAAGTATATTTTGTACTCTGTCAAAGCAGGATAGGCTGTTTTTAGCAGCTCCTGCCCAGATGTGGCAGCAGTATTCCATCCTTGGACGTACTTGGCTTTTATAAAGATAGAAAATTGCATCAGTAGTGAGATATCTTCTGGAGCGGTAGAAGGATCCTACCATCTTTCCAGCGACCTTTGCAACGGACTTGATGTACATGTTCCATTTTAGATCAGGAGTAAAGGACAAACCCAGAAGCTTGTCAAAACACGGGGCTTCTAGACGAGAGCCATCCATTTCAATTGATGCCAGAGGGGATCAGAGCGTTGATGATGTAAAGATAGGAGTTTGATTTTAGATGCATTAAAGGTAACCAGCCACATCTTTCCCCATTGAACCACGCGCTCGAGATCAGAGGAGAGACTATCAGAGAGAACTTTTTCATTTACAGTCTTTGATGTGTTGCCGTAGATGGTCGGGTCATCAGCATAGATGTCAACGAATGATTTAAGTACGTGTTTAGGGAGGTCATTGATGTAGATCAGGAAGAGAGTTGGGCCCAGGATTGACCCTTGAGGGACTCCAGCATTAATACTGCAGGCCTCTGATTTTTGTCAAATGACCACTACTCTTATGAGCCTATCGGAGAGAAATGATTTAATGATTGAAAAAACATTTCCAGTTATACCGTAGCTGGAAATCTTGTGAAGTAGGCCCTTATGCCATACCTTGTCGAAGGCCTTTGATATGTCAAGAGCAATTGCCCTAGAAAGGAAGCCTTTATCAAGAGATTCACTAATCCTGTGAGATATAACCGTTAGCACATCTGCGGTAGATCTTGCAGAACGGAAACCATACTGTGTGTCACTAAGAAGATTGTTTCTGCTGAGGTGGTTTACTATTTCTCTATTTAATATGAATTCCAGCAACTTACTCATAACACACAGGAGGCTTATTGGTCTGTACTGAGAGGGAGATGACTTATCACCTGAATTATTAAATACTAATAATACTTAATAGTTTTTGTCGTCTCATCACGTTTTGGCCAACCAATCTTCTGATCGACTTTGGGTAGGATTGAAACCGCTATCTACAGACAATGCTCATCTGGAAATATAGATATTTAACAGCTCTATCCATTGTGCTCCGAGCCCCGAAAGACGATCATGGTTGGATGGTTTGGTCTTATAAAGTTTTTCGGGTACTTCTACAGTTTAAATTCCGTTTTTCCGTAAGTATTACTCGGCAATGCATGGCGGTTGACGAAAACCGACCCGGAAGATGCCGAGTGAGTTTCCTCACTGAGACATCGACGTAAAATGAGACAAGACACCAAATTTGGGGAAAATAAAAGAAAAAGAAAAACAAAGGCAGCATGTCATTGCGCAGCAAAAAACACGCATTTATTTTTGTGACAAAAAGGAAAAAGCATCCCAGGCTGGAAGCTATTAGGAAGCTTCCGGAAACGGTCTTCGCATTTAGCCTAGAAAACCGACTGCTAGCAATTGAAAAAAGATGTATAAAATGCAACCGAAAATGTATCTTAAAACAGACGGTTTCTGCTGGAGGTGCAGTAATGGCCAGTGTAGACAATGAACATTCTTGCGCGAAGACATTTTTTCCAGCGATTCCATCTTCGGATATCAATATTTTTTTTAGATTAATATATTTGTACACCTAGGAAACGACGACACAAACCTTACAGCAATATCGAATCTGATCACAAAGTTTTACGGATATATATATATATATATATATATATATACATACAAGCAAAAGCACCCGTCGTTGACTTGGTTCAAAAACAGCCTACAGAAAATGGACTCTGATTTATGAAAGTATGATATGTTATGAAAAGGAAAGGTTGTAAAGAGATAGCTTCGAATTTGAGGGTATTAAAACCAAAGCAAAATATCATGAAAGTAAAAATAAAATAGATAAACACCATGATTTATCATACCATACCTGTTCACACTGAAACACTTATCACAATATTCTATGGATCTATATCAAAAAACCTTGTTAAACTTTGTGACATATTTCCATTCTATGGAGGTCAGGCGCGAACGAACACCCCATAATTTTATTATACCTTATTTCTTCAAACTGAATCCTAATTATCAAAGTATACTTACGCAGATAGCTATGAAAAGTCTTTATTAAAGTTTGTGCCTATTTCCATTCTATGGAGGCCAGCCGCGAACGCAGACCCCACAATTTTATTATACCGTCCCTATTTAAGTTAAAACATACTTATCAAAGTATTATTATGTACATCTATATCAAAAACACTTGTAAACGTTTTTTTTTTTTTAAATTTAAAATTTTTTTTTAATTTCATACTTTGTGGACCAGGTGCGAACGCAGCCCTCACAATTTTAATGAACCACCGTTCTGCCAAATCAAACATACCCATTCCTGTGTCTCGATACATCTTCTATCATTATATGTGATCAGTTTTCTATAATAGTCAACCATATAGGAGCCTATTCGTGACCAGACACACACACCCACACACACACACACACATACACACACAGACATTCAGCTTTATATTATATATATATATATATATCCAAAATACAATTTAAAATATGTTCTTTGTTCTTTAAAACGAGACAAATACGTTTTCATTAATTCAAAGAAAAAGAACTTTTCATACAAAAAAGCACAAAACTAAATAATGAAACACCAACAAAAAAAAATATATTTGTTCAGTAAATGAAAGAATCAAATCTTTTCTTACAAAAAAGAAAACACGTTGGAAATTAAAATAAATATAAAACAGTAAATTTTATGCATTTATTACGGTAGGTTGTATTTGTGTCTTTTTTTCCGTTTTTGTATTAACTTCCGTTCGCTCGGTATAATCCGGCGGTTTTCGTCATTCACCGGCGTTTCCGATCGATACTTACGGAAAAAAAATGGATTAAAACTGCAGAAGTATCGTTTTTCGTTCTTATCTGGTTTTCCATCGTCGTGTCTGTATCGAATGGTAAATCATTTTATCATTGGAATCCATTTTGCGATGAGAATTTGTAAAAGTATTATTTATTTGAAGATGAGGACAACAGTTCGCAAATAAATAAATAAATAAATAAATCTAAAAATTACTCACCTCAAAGGAATCCAATAATAAAAAGAAAAGAAATGAGAACTTATTACTTGCATTATTTCGATTATATGGATTGCTGTTCTCATCTTTAATGTTATTCCCACAACATTTCGGTCGATGTAAGCACTGGCCTTCTTTTTGAGCAGAGGTTCTGAACCAGGAGTAAATTAAACCTTAACAATAATTACTTCTTTTCAGATTGTGTCATGTCCATGGCTTAAGCTTTGTTGTTGAAAATCGTATGGAGACGCCTCGGTGTCTGCAATGCTTAAAAGTTCTTGGAAATGTGTTACTGAAATCTTCAATACTGAAACTTCATCTGGAAACTTTACATCGTTTTACGTATCCGATCACCGTGATAAATTTGAGAGAAATAAAGCTTAAGGCTACATGAATACTGACCAAACTTGGCTTTTTATCTGAGAGAAAAAACAATGATTGCAGCTTCTTATAATGCAGCGACGCGAATAGCAAAGGCCAAGAAAACTCGTGATATTGACAAGAAGCTGAATAAGCCTTGTGCCTTAGGAATGGTTTAAATTTTTTTTTCATAGGCATCACCACTTATCAAGGCAAAGAGGTCACTCGGGGATAAGGGTTAAAGAGTGTACAGTAGAAATTGGACAATATAGCAACCGTTAGTAATGGAGATTCGGTAAATTTGTTAACTTATATGGCACCACTCATCAAAAACTTCTTTACATTGGATTTGAAGACAACCATATTGTAGTCAGCTGGAAAGCAGAAAAACGGAAGATAATTCCATAGGCGTGCAGTTCTAAGAAAGAAGCTTTGCTCATGGAATCTACGTTTAGGTTTAGGCATTGATAAAGATGGGGGAAATTAGTGATAGTTTTTTCAGCTAGACGGGTGTTTATTGTGTAGGTTTGACTAGGGGGCATAGATTAGAGCTCAGTCGAGCACTTGACATTAAAATAATGATAAAGTAGAGACAAACGCGCAACATCTCTTCTGTGAGAAAGAGGTTGCAGGGAAGAGAAAAGGACATTCCCTACGAGGCTGCAAAGTCTATTTTGAACTCTATCAAGGCAGGATGTCCTTTCCAGCAGCTCCTGCCCAAATATGGACACAGTACTCCATCCTATCACGTACCTGGCTTTTATATAGATAGTGAATTGCGTCAGCCGTGAAATATCTATTGGATCGATAGAAGGATCTCACTATTTTTCCAGCGGTCTTGACAACGGATTTAATGCATGTATTCTATTTAAGATCAGGAGTAAATGCCAAGCCCAGAAGCTTGTCAAAACATGAGGCCTCCCCAAGACGAGAACCATTCATTTCAACTGATGCCAGATGGGGATCAGAGCGTTGATGGTATAAAGATAAAAGCTTGGTTTTAGATGCATTAAAAGTAACAAGCCACCTCTTTCCCCATTGTACCACTTGCTCAAGATCTGAGGAGAGAGAATATGAATGAACTTCGTCGTTTACGGTCTTAGATGTGTTACCATAGATAGTAGTGTCATCAGCATAGATGTCTACGAATGATGTAAGGGTGTGATTTGGAAGATCATTAATGTAGATCAGGAAGAGAGTTAGGCCCAGGATGCCCCAACTCTCGTGTATGTAAAAGGAAAATAAAGAAAATGATTCAAACCATTCCATTGAGGAATCTAAAATTTAGTAGCAATTAGGTCAAACGCCAGAAACCGCTTAAAAACCGATGATGCTATGAGAGTAAAAGGAAGACCTTATCCTGACTTGAGTTCAGAATAGACTTCGTAGCCTCGTAGGAGATGCCCCTTTCTCTTCCCTGCAACCTCTTTCTCACAGAAGAGACGTTGCGAGCCTGTCTCTGTTTTACCGTTATTTTCATGGCAAGTGCTCGTCTGGACTTCCAATCATTCCTGAGAAACACTCGGCTGGCTGTAAAAACTATCAATAATTCCCCCACTCTTTATCTGTGCCTAAACCTAAACGTAGATTCCATGAACAAAGTTTCTTTCTTAGAACTTCACACCTATGAAACTCTATTCCGTTTCCCTGATGTCCAGCTGACTATAATGTGGCCGTCTTCAAGTCCAACATAAACAATTTTTTGATGATTCATCCCTCTTAAGTAATCCCATTTACCAAATTTACACTTCTAACGATTACTATATTGTCTTTTTGACCACTGTACACTATTTAACCGTCATCCTCGAATAGCCTTTGGACCTTGACAATTGGTGTAAAAAAACAGCTTCTCGCATAAACGAAATGGTTGACTCAATGGATCAGCAGTTTTTCTGTACATTATTTTTTGTAATAAAAACTAACTTCATAATTTTCTACAAAAAGTATCCTGCACCTCTACAAGGCCACCAGTCGCCCATGTATGGAGTATTGCTGTTACATTTGAGCTGGTTCATCTGCCACTAGTCTCTCACTTTTGGACAGCCGTGCTGATTTCTTCTCCGCTGTCCTTATTCATTAAAACTTGTTACTAAATCATTTTTCATCTGACTGATTTTGTTGCTCTAAATGTAAGTTTTGTTAATTCCAATATTTGTTCGTTCTGTATTTTTCAATTCCAATATTTGATCGTTTCTTTCTTTCTTTTCTCCTGTTTTTCCTCCAAGTATTAAATTAAATTTAACTGCTTCTCTTCGTTTTGTTTCTATATTGCCAATTCTTTTCAGAACCTTCTTTCAAGTTCTAATTGGTGAGTGTTGGAATTTCACCATTTCCAAAATCTTCCATTTTCTCTTTGAAATTTTTAGAATGACTTAATATGACAAAATGAGTTTTTTTTTTAGAAAAAACACAATTCGTTGATTTATTTTTCCTATAGTACCAACTCTACAGAATTTTTTTTTTTTTTTACAAAATTCGTACGTCTTTCATATATTTATTTCCTCGTGCGACAATTTTCTTGAGAAAATAATTCGGCCTTTCCATTTATACAGAAAATAGTAGATTGCGTTTGCCATTTTTGTAATTTTCGTAACGTATAAGTGTTGGGTTAAATTCCTTGTTGATTCTACAGATTTGTTCCTCTTTTTTCTTTAAAAAGAATTAGCTATTTATATGTGAAAGAGAGTTTATAGCAGTTATTTACTAATGGCTATTCTTTTCGTTTTCTATCCGAAAAAGAATGTCCTTTTCTCGTTAACACTTTATTTAGTTGTGCTTAGTGGACTCGTTTTTTTCTTCTTCGACCAGTGAAAATTTTATTTTAATCGGATTAAAATTCGACGTCTTGTTTATATCTGCGAATACTCGCTTTAACGAATAAAATAAAATATATATATCATTTACTTGCTGCATTTGTGTGAGGTTTTTCTCCCTTTTCCCAACGTTCATGCCTTTTAAAATATTAGCGAGACATTCTATTTTGAACCGAATTTTTTTCAACATTACTTGTATTTATAGAGGTGGGAAAATTTGTTGTTTTTTTTTTTTTACTGAAACTTGGTATCGCTGATTCAGCAGTAATAAATAAATGAAAAAAAATCAAACGTATAGACCAAAAATTGGACGAGTAATTTGGTAGAGACCGCAGAGGTAACTTTTTTTTAAAATTTTGACCCCAATTTTGACCTCTTAATCTTTATTGTTTAGTGGCTAAATCAAATTAAAGAGTTTTATCCATCTCCAAGTAATCTACACCTAAAATTTCAAGTGTTTAGCCTCAAAATTGGTAATTTTATAGAAGTTTTTCTAAGTTGAAATCGTTCAACTTTGGCACCTTGGCATAAATTTCTGGTCGAAACCGATTAAAAGATATCATGACCTCTTATGGCAAATCTCGAGTCTGTAGACTGAAAATTGACAGAGTAGTTTGGTAGACGGACAATTTCACTTATATATATATTTCCAAATAGAATGTTTCCGATTTGTATCTGGGTTCGTGTTTGAAGACCATATGCACATAAACTCTGTGTATCGCTTTATTGCAGCTAAATATTTTTTTTTAATTTTGGAATTACTATGAAAAGCAGAGAAGTTAAATTTTGTACACTGGAAGAGCATGAAAAGATGCCTTATTTCCTCGAATTTTGTTTAATTTGAACAAATATTTTTGAATACAGGGGATAACCGAGTTGAATAGATGACGTTATTATCAAGTTGACTCGTGATCAGAACATCTTTTGATATCTAGTATATGGTAAAGGATTGTGATATCACAAACGGATGACGCAAAAAATGATAACGTCACTAAAATATAACGTTATTCTATAAAATCGGGGAAAAATTGTGTTCAGTGAATGACGTCACTGAATTATATATTATCATCAGTCACGAATATACACACATATTTATTTATTTCTTAAATACACCAATTTACCATGCACTCACATTGTTGCCCATTTATGAAATGTTAAGCTTTTATAAATAACAACTTGTGTACAGCTGATTCAGTTCAATGCTGGCATACAAATATATAATAGTTTATTAATTATAAATTTGCACAACTAGGCAATCTCATCAGTGCATGGAAAACCAATTTGCAAAGTCTTCACCGGACTATTCTATCTTAGTAACACTAACCCCATCTCTTATTAATATATATATATATGTATATATATATATATATATATATATATATATATATATATATATATATATATATTGTGGCATAATCCTTAAATTAGATTATGTGTTTTAAGAATATTTCAAAATTTAATTTTAGGCCGACGAAAATGTATCGTTTTTTGTTATTGTCGCTAAGGCAAAAATGAAAAGCGAGAGAGAGAAATAGAGGCCAAACCTAACGAAAGAGAGAGAAAGAGAGAGAGAGAGAGTAGAGGAGAAAGAGAGAGAGAGAGAGAAGTGAGAAAGACGTTTAGCAGGTAAGAGCAAGTTGAGAGGTCACCCGGTCAGCGACACGCTTTCTGGCCCCTGTTAGTTACTAAGCGAACAAAGAAAGAAAGAAAGAAAGAAAGAAAGAGAAGGATAAGAACAGTACTGAGAAGAGAGAAGGAGAGAAGGAAAAGAGATATTTTTGGACACACACTCGGCCGAATGCATGAGCCGGACGGAGGTGGAAAATTTCACCCCATACATGGACATACAGAAAAAAACGCACACGCACACATACAAACACACGCACATTTTCGCTTATACAGGATGACCCCAAAAAACGGGTCTCAACTCTAATTAGGCTCCATTTCTTAGTGTTTTGTCCGAATGGAATGAAACTTTGGTCATAACTAGTTTATTATATTCAAAACATCACATCAAAACATTAGGGTCTTTGGCCGTTTTTTTTCTCCGTTGACTGTAAAATGCTCAGAAAAAAACAATTGAATGCCCTCTGTTTTTTGGGGGCCACCCTGTATATATATATATATATATATATATATATATATATATATATATATATATATATATATATATATATAGAGAGAGAGAGAGAGAGAGAGAGAGAGAGAGATGGTGTTTATAAATAAGGAATACAAAGTGAACTTCTTTTATCTCATTTATACACGTGTGTGTGTGTGTGTGTGTGTGTGTGTGTGTGTGTGTGTGTGTGTGTGTGTGTGTGTGTGTGTGTGTGTAAAAGTGATACCTTATTATATTGTATTTTGTTTTTCGGCTGACAGGTCGTCTATTTGTTGAATGTGCCATCGGAGTGAGCATATGTCTGCTAGTTGATATTGCGAGAGATGTGGACATTTTTCCGTTTATATGAAGTGAAAATGGAAGTGATTAAGACTTAGAGCGTAGGTGTGTGTTTCAGAGATCAAGTGAGCGCGAGAGTGGGATATAGAGGGAGGGAAAGAGAGAAAGAAAGAGAGAGAGAGTGAGAAATAGTGTGTTATCTTCTCAACGCGTGATTCGTGATGCGCATGACTCGAATCTCTCCTCTGTTCTCATGTTTTTAATTTTAAAAATGTCACGTTTAGCTACGTCAACACGTCCCCGCTCTTGAACAAAAACTACAAATAAAATAAAATATTTAAAAAAAAACATACTATTGAATAGTTAAATAATAAAATAATACTAATAAGAAGAAAAAAAAGCAGAATGAGATAGCTACAAAATTTTTGGGGTGGGTGATTAAGAGGTTTTGGTTGCCTTACATAGGCAATGCAATTGTTATTGTCTTGGGTGCAACAGGAACACTCAGACAACATATATGTAAATACACTTGGCAAACATCAAACACTTATAGAAAACTGTATTACATGTGATAGCCATGATGCTTAGGAAAGTGCTGAACTGTGGGTCAGTGTTGACACAGTCAATTGATTGTGAACGGATGTCATCGTTACGTCATAATATTTGACATCCTTACCGCCATTAATCCTTTGTGATCTGAAATAAATATAACAATACTATATCGCTTCAAGACGAGGCTTTTTTTAAACCGTTCTTAGTTACTTTTATGTATAGTATCATTAATTAAACATAGCACTATGATTAATTCATTTTTTAGATTATTGAAGCATCGTTTATATTTTTCTGCAATATCCTCACTACTATTTACGCGAAAACGATACTCACTTGTCGACAGAGAAGGGGCCATGGTCCCCCATGATAATGGCTGTCCTCATATAGCACTACTATTTTGGAAAGCTTACTCTACTCTGCATATTTTCTCGACTAGCACTCTCGGTTTAACCCCAAATGTTGGGGTTTACAAAACGACTTAAAGCAACTTCGGTTCATATTGTTGCGTAAGTGATGGAACATATCGGATCTAGGCAAAACCAGATGTTAATCAGATTGCTGAACGATGACGTCAGCCCTACATTTCGATTCAAGAACCGATATCAAGAAACAATGAGAGAAAATATTATAACTGGATTGGAATTGCTGAAAGTATTTCAAATCGAAGGGCAAAATAAGCTTCCAATAAAAGAGTAAGCGCTATATTTTATTGTATATTTTAAATATAGAACTGACTTAAATGAGATAAATTAATAGGTAATAATAAAAACAAAAAAATAATAGTACGGTACAAATGATAAAATCACGTGGCGAGAGACAAACATTTATTCCAGTTTGTTATAAAAAAAGGTGTTGCTCGTCTTTCTCTTATTTTCATGGCAATCTTTAATCTACGCAGTTTCTTGTCAAACTTTCACAACGGAAGCTCCTCTATTTACTATTAAAAAGTATCCCCTTTATCGTTCTCTCCTTCTCTCTCCTGAAAACTAAACAAATTTTCCACGGGAATGTGTCTCACATATTCACTCTTTTTTTTTTTTTTGTCGTCATCTTTGTAATTTGTCAAGTGGCGTTCAGGTCCAATGGCTTATTTTAGAGTTTTATTTCCATTTTCCTCCACTGATATTTTTAGAGTAGTTCTTTGTTAATTTTATTTATTGCCGACTATTATCCTCATCTTTTCTTAGTTGTTTCACGGCGTTTCATCCAACTATTCCTTTGGCCTTCGTCAGGTGGTAACTGCGACGGGATAGGAACTGTGAATCTCCTGACTACATCCCCTACCATAATTAGGGCCTTCCGTAGTTGTCGTCTTAACACCTTTTGGACAAGTAAGCGTCTGGCCGGATTTGGGTTGGATTGAAACTGCTATCTTCAGACAATTCTGCCCTGGAACCGTAGAAATTCAACGTCTTTATCAACTTCGCCACAGGCCCCGAAGGAGCGATCAAGGTGGATTTTTTTTGATCTTATAAATTCCTGTTTATTTATTATCTTATATTCTATAGTCGGGTCGGTACCGAATGGTATATATCAGAGTTCCTACCCCGTCGCGGTTACCCTCTGACGAAGTCTAAAGCGATAGTATGCCGAAACGTCGTGAAACCACTAAGACAAAATGAGGATAATGGTCCGCAATAAATAAAATTAATAAATAATACTCATATAATTATTATTGGCCTTCGGAACAAGATCAAAGTGTAGTATCTGTTCCGGCAGATGCTGCAGGCTATGACTAGCTATGACTAGCTATGACTAGCAAAGACCAGATGTGGGGGCAACCCCACATGCCTGACCATTAACCAGCTCCCATTTCCCACCTCTCGGGAGCTGGTCCCCTTTTTCCCTTCCCCCTCCCTTCACTCCTCACATTAAAAATCGGCCTTGTGCCTAATTTGCTCGGTGGGGGAGCAAATAAATACCATCTGTTCCGGCAGATACTGCACTTAAGATAATTTGTACCAGTCAATGGAGGGGAAACCCTCTATACTGGGACAATTATTATTTTTGGTAACCAGAGTGCCCCCTTTTTGCCTACTTTTAGGGGAGCTGGTTTTTACCTCACATTAAAAATGGCCTTGTGCCTAATTTGCTCAGTGGGGGAGCAAATAAATACCATCTGTTCCGGCAGATACTGCAAGCTATGACTAGCTATGACTAGCAAAGACCAGATGTGGGGGCAACCCCACATGCCTGACCATTAACCAGCTCCCATTTCCCACCTCTCGGGAGCTGGTCCCCTTTTTCCCTTCCCCCTCCCTTCACTCCTCACATTAAAAATCGGCCTTGTGCCTAATTTGCTCGGTGGGGGAGCAAATAAACACCATCTGTTCTTCAGATGCTGCAGGCTATGACTAGCTATGACTAGCTATGACTAGCAAAGACCAGATGTGGGGGCAACCCCACATGCCTGACCATTAACCAGCTCCCATTTCCCACCTCTCGTGAGCTGGTCCCCTTTTTCCCTTCCCCCTCCCTTCACTCCTCACATTAAAAATCGGCCTTGTGCCTAATTTGCTCGGTGGGGGAGCAAATAAATACCATCTGTTCTTCAGATGCTGCACTTCAATTTCTTGTTCTCTGTCAGTGGAGGAGAAATCCTTCACGGCTGAGACAATTTTTATTTTTGTTCCTTTTCTCCACGTTAAAAAAACGACCCTGGTGTCTAACTCTGTCCCGTGGAGAGGCACTTTAAATAGGAATAATACTCATCTCAATAATTAATTCCAATTAAAATTATATATAGTTCTTTGTCTGATCTTCCATTTATCCAATACAATAAGATTCTCCACATTTTCATTTTGTTTTTCAAGGACATTTATTTTTATTTTAGCTTTTGCTGCATCAATTTTGCATTTATTCATATAGATATTTTTTATATATGTATTAGGTATAAGACGTCCTTCAAATTCAAAAGCAAAGTATTGACAAGGCTGGCTCCAAGATTAGAATAATATACTACTCTTGATTAATTCAAGAAAATACCTTAAAGTTTTTGCTAAGTTATAAGGTCCTTTAGGAAGACTGACTGTTTATAATCATCTTCTTCATCAGTTGAAATAGAGGAGTAGGAATGGAAAGAAGCAGCATCCTGAACAAATGATGTTGAAGCTATTGATGATGATGCTTTCATACTCTCTTGTTGAGTTAATCTCTTTCTATCTTTTCTACATTTTTTAACAGTTCTATTTGTTGGTATAAGCTGTACCATCGGACCCTATTTTACCTAACCATATAGATATTTTTATATCTATATTAGATACAAGAAGGCCCATAGTCCTCAAACCCAAGAGCAAAGTATTGCAAGGCTCCAAGATTAGATGATATACCACCTCTGGCTAATTCAAGGCAATACATCTGAATGTTTGTTAAGTTATAAAGTCATCTGGGAAGACTATCTGACTGTTTATAATCTTCATCTTCATAAGTTGAAATAGAGTAGGAATGGAAGAGAAACATCATCCTGAATAAATGATGTTGAAATTATTGGCGATGATTTTTTCATACTCTTTTGTTGGCTTAATCCATCTTTTCTACATTTTTATGGCAGTTCTATTCATTGATTTTAATGTAACGTCACGCCTATTTTACGTCTCTGAACCTTTAAATATTCACGATTTCCACAGGAACTTGAAATATCAGATTTTATTATTATTAAAAATAGAGTTTAACAGATGAAATTTAGAATTATTTTACATGTCAAGATGGCTTTCAATATTTATTTTAAATGTGGAAATTCATTTATTTCAACATTTGTTCAATGGAGATATTATGTTTGTCCTTTTCACAAAAAGAATTAAAAACAAAAATTTACTTACATTCTGGTACAGAGGGAAAGTGTAGATAATGTGTCTTTCTTTGTTATCTTTTACATTAGTATTGCCACAGCTTATAATGCACAGATTGCATGAACATGATGGAATATTAAATAATGTATTCAACTTTTCCTTCCATATTCTTTTTTTGGGGGGGGGGATAGCAAGGAGAGATTTTCTATTCATTAGCTATGTTTTTGAAGCATAAAATTTAACCATGTTAACGAAACTAATTTCGGGTATTTAACAACGACGCTAACAAACGACTATACAGAAAAAACATATATATAGACAAGAAATAAATGTTACCGTATCCAATAAAGGTTAATTTTATACCAATCTGCTTCCTTTGTTTTGGTTTCAAGTAGTTTTTATTGCTCTTTTTTTTAAATCTCAAAAAATCAGTTTTACCGACCGGATTAAAAAAAAATGGCGGCATATTATTCTTTGGGAGAAACAAGCCTCGTTTTGACGTCAATGTTTACGCGTGCTTTGAATTATTTTGGGTATTTTTTTACGAAAGTACCCAGTGTAGTATAAAACCCCAACCTCTCCATGATAAGAACGGCTTTCAAAATTTTAAAAAAAACCCTCCCTCCATTAATAGAAACTCAAAACGAGGCTTGCATTTTTACAAGAAGATGTCACCATTTTTTTTCAAATCCGCTCAGAAAAACTGAATTTTAGGGATGAAATAAAAAACTACTTGCCAACCAAAAGAAATGAGCCAGGTATTTATTTCTTGTATATATTTATTTTTCCTGTAGTTATTTGTTAGCTTCTCTGTTTAATTACGCTAATTTCATTAAACAAAGGCAAACGAGGAATGACAGCCTTCCTATTATCTATCATATCTTTACTATAATTTTCGAAATGCCAAAACAAGAAGTCATAAGTGTTCATCAAACAATGACGGTATTGAATTATTTGTTGGCAAGTTCGTGGATCAGTTTTATCCAACGATGATGGTAAACCTGCAAATTAATTGCATCTTTAAGAGTTGGAACTCCAATGTCTTTTTCCGGCCATTTTTATTAAAATTTCTGTAAAAAGAATATATATATATATATATATATATATATATATATATATATATATGAGAAAATTAACGAAGATCTTTTTAAAGAAAATTAGAAAATAAAGTTCGAAATTTATTAAATTAAAAGTTTGGCTTACTTACCAAACAATATAGTTAAGTTCCAAGATTTACTCTTAAGCTGTCTGTTCTCTAAAAAAAATAATTTTTAAATCATAAACAAAGTACAATAATTATAAACATTTTTTAACAGTTGTTTAATCTTATATATATATATATATATATATATATATATATATATATATATATATATAATGAAATAAAATGGAGGTGGAAGGACCTGGAAACTCAACGTTTCGCCCGATTTATGCGGGCTTCTTCAAGAGGGATGGTCATTGACGAGAGAGTCGGAGGATTGGGCTATATATATATATATATATATATATATATATATATATATATATATTGGAGCTATATATATATATATATATATATATATATATATATATATATATATATATATATATATATATATATATATATATATATATATTGGGGCTATACATATATATATATATATATATATTGGGGCTATACATATATATATATATTGGGGCTATGATATATATATATATATATATCATAGTAAACCTGCAAATTTATTTATATATATATATATATATATATATATATATATATATATATATATATATATATATGTATATATATAGTTTCTATTTAATCTTAACAGGTACTACCACTCCGGGTCAGAGTGGACCTGTGAGGAATGGCAATTAAGGGGTGGCTTCAAACCCCCCAAAGCCTGCAAGCTGGGGTCTCACCATCGGATATAGTTAAAGGTCATATCCAGGACCACGAAAGATAAAGGGAACTCGAGAAACACGTGTACGTAAATAAAAAGAAATTGATGAATGGAAATCTATCATAAAAATCTCACCTGTCTGTTTAAATATATGTATGTATGTATGTATGTATGATTGTTTGTTTGTCTGCCTAAAACTTTCGACAGAGGAAATGGATTTTCACGAGATTGTTATCATTTTGAAGCTCGACCCCTCAGACGACAAATATCGAAAAATTGTACAAAAGAACATTACTTCCTCTACCCTCAACTGAGCACTTTTCTACAGGGAGGGTTCGCTTTTTTCGCCGATATTTTCGAAAGTCATCGCCTCTTTTCGATTATCTAGCCTTTATTTTAACCTACGTCACTTCCGTTTTTGCGATGGACGCAACAGCAAAGATGGGACGTCTTATTTTTTTCGCGTTCTTTTCCTCCTTCGCGGTACGAGTTCGAGCCTGCCTGCTTACATTTTTTTTGTTTTTGCTCAACACACACCTCCTAACACCCGGTCAACGCTGGGCATCCAAGGTTAGTATATATATATATATATATATATATATATATATATATATATATATATATATAAAACACCATACTCAAATATAATGTTCTGCTCGAAGAAGAGGATTTTATAATGAATGCTTACAGTGAGAAAGAGAGAGAGAGAGAGAGAGAGGGTGAGGAAGTAAGAGATGGGGAGAAGAGAGGGAGACAGACAGAGAAATTGACAGAGAACAAACAGAGACGTGTGTTAAATAAGGAAAATTTATCTGGCGAGAGGGGGGAGACAGTCAAAGGAGAGAGAAAAAATCAGATACGTGTGTTAAACAATGTATAAAAAGATGGGGAGAACAGAGAAAAACAGGAAAAATAGAAAGAAAATCAGAGACGCGTGCTAAACAAAGTAGAGAGAGAGAGAGAGAGAGAGAGAGAGAAAGAGAGAGAGAGAGAGAGAGAGAGAGAAAATACATGAGAAGAAACAGAGGGGGAGATAATGAAATGGTGAGGGGGAGTTTAATAGATGCATAGATGCTTGGTAACAGAGAGAGAAAGAGAGAGATAGGGCGAGAGCCATACAGAGATAGAGAGAGACAGAGACATATTAGGGCGAAAAATAAAAAGAGAAAGAGAGAAACGAATAAAGAGAGAGGGGTAAAAGACGACTGTTTAACAATTAAGGAGAAAGAGGCAGAAAAGAGAGAAGAAAAAAACATAGGTAACCAAGGAAGATATTAAGAAAGAATGAGAAAGAAAAGCTTGTTTGGTGGCCGAGAGCAAAAGAGAGAGGGAGGTAAATAGAAATAGACAGAGAAAGAGGTAGACCGAGATAGAGTTGGGCGTGAAACAAGAGAGAGAGAGAGGGGAGAGGGAGAAAGTAAAAAGAGAGATGAACAGAGATTGGGGTTAAACGCGGATACAACGAGAAATCATGAAAGAATTGGAAAGATACGGGAGAGACGATGGAAAATCACGATAAGAAAAAAAAAAAAGAGTGAAATACTTGAAAATAGAGACGGCGCTAGAGGGTGGGGATTACAGTGGGTGTAGTGGGACTGGTTTCGTGAGTGGGGAGGTGCTGCCGCGCGGAAGATATACAGAAGAAAGCAGCTTACGCAATGCAAGATGCAGCATAATAGCAGACGGCAAAACTCGTAGAAGGGTTCTCCGGCAAGTCGCTATTTCTGATCGATCGCTGCAGGAATTGGAATGACAGGCAATCACTTTAACCCACCTCCCGGCTGAGGTCATGAGATCGAATGTGCAGATTGAAAATCGATTTATTTAATGGAGAGGGCGGACTTTCTGCCGAAGCCCGGAATGGCGTCGACGCGTAATTGAATTCTTCAATACGCCTCAGCCCTCCACTTTAAATCTGTCTCCCAACCCCTCGAGAGCTTCAACTTTGCGCTCAGCGTACATATCTAATCACGGCCTCAAAACTCCGGTACTCCTTCATAATAATCCACTCGTCAAAAGGGTATGAGGAGCATCAGCATCAGCAAGTTATTGCTTCTTTTTCTGAATGACGTCCCTGTTTCGAGTCGTTATGTGAGAGTGGATAGTAATTCAAATCATTATAAGATTTATTTTTATACTGGCAGGAAGACCCGACGTTGTCCAGGAGTGTATGAGGATAGACAAATGGCCCAAACTCCCATACTTTTACTTTTATTTTCATCAAAAAACCAGGTACATCCAATAATGGAGTACTGTTGGCACATCTGTGTAAAAGATGCTAGAAGCAGTTATGCTGCCTTGACAGAGTTCAAAATAGACTTCGTCGCTTAGTGGGTGATGCCCTTTTCTCTTCCCATAGAAGAGACGTTGCAATCCTGTCTCTGTTTTCTCGTTATTCTCATGGCAAGTGCTCGCCTGGGCTCCAATCTATGGTCCCCCCACGCCAAACTTTCACGAAAACGCTCATCCATCTGAAACCACTATCAATAATTTTGGATATTCTTTATCCATGCTTATATCTAAACGTAGATTCCATGCACAAAGCTTCTATCATAAAACTGCACGCCTGTTGAACTTATTTCCGGTTGCCTGCTTTCCAGCTGACTACAGTTTGATTATCTTCAAGCCCAACGTAAACAAATTCTTGATGAACCGTCCCCTAAAGTAATCCAATTTACACAATTTCCACTACTTATGATTGCTACACTATTATCCCATTGACTACTGTACATTAGGGCAGGTCGATTTGCAACTTTGTTCAGAAGATCAACATGGCGGCACTGGTGATGATAGTCGGGATTCGATGTTATAAGAACAGATACCAAAAAATTAGATTCCTACCTTGAACAGAAAATCGAGTATTTAATTTTAAAAATCGTGTAGAAAAATGCTGAAAAATCCTTCATTTTCATAGCATTTTTCACAGCACTGACTTTGAAATTTCACTTTTTTTATAAAATATTCAATTAAAATTGATATATTTATATGAAATACATTGAAAGAAAAATAAGTACATGAATTATAATTTTAATTATGAATCACAAATATCTCAACTTTTACTGCATTGATTAAACAAAAATTGTAAAAAAAAGCTAATTAGCAACTAAGTCTTTTAAATTTCACAATTAAAAAAGATATATGGAGATGTATTACACAATATAACAACTTGATACAAGTTACAGAACCATGTATTTTAATTTTTTATTAGATGCAACAATATAAACTTATAATAGAACTAAATTGTTCGGTATACTTTCCTTTTGAAGAAAATGAAGGTTTAATTTGCTGGCACGATGACTTTGTAATAATGTGTCTATGTCTTGCTTCCTGCCCATATACAACTTTTTGGGAAAAATCAACGAAATTTGACCAGTGTGTGGCCGCAAAATTGATAGCAGTAATATTTGCATTTTTTTAAGTTGTTCACTATTTCTGGAAAAAACACACACCCCCCCCCCAAATTTGAAAACACTTATTTTTTAATATTTTTGCGATTTAATATGAATAAAACTAACTATTGTTTGGGTAAATTAAGAAAACTAATGAAATTTAATGGATAAATATTTATTTACCTAATGGACAAAATCGGTTGAATGCGTTCTTCTCTTACATCCAATTCATCTGAGTTTATCATCGATATTATATTTTCCGGAAGTAGTGCAAAAGCACTATATTTGGAACTGTTTAAAACAGTAATTTGGATTAAGTTAGCTGTTTTGTTCTCTGAATCATATTTAACTATACTGTTGCTGGTTAAAAAATATTGTCGGTTTTAATCGCAAACCAATTAACTGCATACATTTGGATGATAAATTTTACCAAATTTTTAATTTATCATAGTGTTTGAGGATAGACAACTCTAGTCCATAAACATATTAATCTTATGGCTTATGTTAGCCATCTTTCTTGTTTTAAGGCCCCAATTTTCTAAGTTAACTTCTCAACAATGCCAACAGCATACTCCAAAAGTAGCCTCTGGTCTTCACACTTAAATTGTTTGTTTCTTCTGCTGTCAGATAATGATGATCGGGAAGGACACTAATTTTTTAGAATTCTACTTGAGGCAAATCTTGATAATTATTGATACAAAGTTTCCCCAGAGGACCAGTAAATGTTAAGCTTTTTGTTATTCCATCAATTAATTAAAAATTGCTGTAAATGGCAGTTCTTCTAATGGGACCTGAAAATTGGAAAATTTGCATGTTTAATAATAGAGCCAGATTACATAAGAAATACTTATATATTATTTTATTTTCTACAAAAAAGGAACATAATTGCAGGTGAATCTAGAGAATTAATTTTACCCCCTTGTTAGGAGCACAAGTGCAGATTATGTGCCTTGTTTAACACTTTTCTGTCTTTCACTTTACAGCAAAGTCATCACATCATCAGAAAGAATGTTTACAGCTACAAGAAAATATATCAAACAGTCTGTCTAGCTGTTCCTTGATTCTTTTCACTTTGATTGCTGCAAGAGATTTCCTGTCAATCTGTTTGACCCTCTTATAGCAAAGTATATTGACCTTCTCTTCTATATAATGTTACCTTAATAAGGGTAATTGCTTGCCGAATACTAATTATTTCCTTGGCAATTAACTTAAAAAGCTCACTATTTTTTAAGTGGGGATAACTGTTTTCGAGGAAATAACTAAACTGGATGACTTATCGTGAAGTTGGGGGTGCTGTTTCATCCAAATGACAAGGTGGGCCAGCAAATTTTGTGAACCACGGGTTAAAACTGAACATCGTGCTTTTACTGACATTCTAATCTGAAAAGTAAAATAAATAAATGAATTATAACTGAGAGAAACTGTATTAGGCTAGCTTCCAGTTTCCTACGTAAAAAAATAAGTGCTAGTTATAAGAAATAATGAAAAACTTTGTAGAGTTGAATTAGATGTATTGAAGAGAGGGGACTGAACCAAATCAGAGGCATAGTAGTGTTTAGTTTAGACATTTTTAGAAGATTTTAGCTCCTCCTTCGATAACATGAATTTATCCATAAATAGATTCATTCTTGCTGTAGCTGTGTCATTTATAACGAGTGTTTAGTGTTTAGAGTTTGAAAAATCAGTGCTTGTGCATTTATGTTACTATGCTCTTTTTAATAGTATTTTCAAGTTAAATTTAATTTTTATGAAATTTTTGTTTATTAATTTTTTAGGTGAAAGTACAGAGTAGTTACAATACAACCTCTTTCCCATATTCCCTTCTTAGATTCATTGAGAACAGAGCAACCACCTTCTACTTGGTCTTCATCATTACCACTTATCAATTGAGGAACACCAAGTATTTGGACAACACCGTCTGCTGATAAAATCACTGTCAATTTGTCAACAAACTCGCCTTCTATAAATATTTCTATGCATATATGTAATCAAATGTAATTAATACTAAGTTAATATGCATTGTTTCTTGTTACAATTAATTATATAATTATAATTTCTGGTGGAATTTATATTACCACTAGTATCGTTTAAAAAATCCTCAATTATATATATATATATATGTGTGTGTGTGTGTGTATGTGTGTGTGTGTGTGTGTGTGTGTGTGTGTGTGTGTGTGTGTGTGTGTGGCCAATCATAGTGATTTAATGAAATTAAAAAAAAACACTTTATTCAAATCGAGGATTTTTTTTTATTATTCCAAGTAAGACAAAGAATACTTTAGAAATTTTATCACCTTATCCTATAGGGTTTCGATGCCTACCATCTCTTCAGAAGAGAAAATATTGGCAAATATGTATAATAGTATTCACCCTATTTGCTAAAGTCAGTTAGACATGGAAAATCATAATAAAAAATTGATTAAATAGAAGTGACATAGCAGGGGAAATTGAAGAAAGGGATATAAAGCTTTAGTTCTTAATTGCGTGGTAAAATCCAAGGTGACTGTCCTTTAAAGCACTGCTTTAAAGGACAGTCACCTTCGATTAAAGGACAGCCACCTTGGATTAAAGGACAGCCACCTTAGATTTTTATTAGATGGGATAATACATAGAATATTACGACCAGTAATATTTTGTAAATCTTTAATATTTTGTAAATCTTATAATCATCGGTTTCCATACCAGTTGATTGTTAGATAAATTTATTCAGAAAAAAGTATATATATATATATATATATATATATAAATATATATATATATATATATATATATATATATATATATATATATATATATACTCTAAATACTTAATATTTATTATCAAGTTAACTTATGTTTAAGTAGTGGGCTCCTAAAATATGTTGTTATTGCTTTGATATGCAAGTGTCATAATTTTCAATAAAAATGTTCGACGTCCATACTTTTAAATGATTTTTTTATCAATCATCCATACTAACAACTAATTACTATTTTACAGTTGAAATGTACATCTTTAACCTCGGTTCCCTCACATTGATTGTATCTAAAATTGTACATGCATTGTTGCTTCAAAATTTCCTGTTAACATGTTTATCTTTACGTACGGTTACATTAGATAAGATTAAGTTATTTTTCGTACATATGTATTGTATATCAGCATCTTTCAATTTATGCAGTTGTCATATTCTCATTCACAAACAAGTGTGAAAGTTTCTGCGGTCCTTTTCTCTAGACGGTTATATTATTTGATATCATTATAGTATCGTGTACTTACGATTATGTATTTAAGTTAAGGATTTTAAGATTAAATTACCTTAATTTACTGGTGTTTATTTGTTGTGAATTGAGTTTAAACTATTATCTGACAATCGACTAACCTCACCATCATCACACATAAACTTAAACTCTAGTGTTTAATCCGGTTTAAGGCGGGACACCAAGTATCTATACCAATGTAAGCACACTTGAATTACATCCTGGCGTTTATTTAGTAAATCTGCCTTGGACGACAATATGTGATAAACCTATACTTTTTGCTTTACTTAGCGTATACTTACGCGACCTACCAACTATTTGCATATTATATATTGAATTGTAATTTTCGAAATTCTCTTGCCGAATCAGCTAGTTGAATTCTTCTGATTTTGTTTTGGTATTTCTATTTATACAAACATTGGTATTGTTATCCTCATTATTATTGTCTCCATCACTTATTTTCGTAGTCATCTTGAAACATGTTAAGTGATTACGAAATCTATCTTTACACTGGTATCAATGTCATAAACTAACGACTGAGAAAACTATAACACACACATACACACACACACACATATATATATATATATATATATATATATAATATATATATATATATATATTTTTACACAGTGATCACCACTTATCAAGACCCGAAAGCCAGTCAGGGATAAGTGTTATTGCAAGTACATAACGTTAGTGTGGAGATTTGATGAAGTGTTTACTTAAGGGGGCGGTTCATTAGGAATTTGTTGACATTGGACTTGAAGACATCCAAGTTGTAGTCCGGTGGGAAGCAGGCAGACGGAACAGAGTTCCACAGGCGTGCAGTTCTAAGAAAGAAGCTTTTCTCATGGAATCCGCGTTTTGATTTAGGCACAGATATAGAGTGGGGGAAATTTTTCACAGTGGACTCAGCTAGACGGGTGTTTTTCGTGAAAGATTGGCGAGGGGGGACAAGATATTGGAGTTCAGATGAGCACCTGCCATGAAAATAACGATAAAACAAGGATAGGCTCGCAACGTCTCTTCTGTGGGAGAGAGGTTGCAGGGTAGAGAAAAGGGCATCCCCCACTAAGCCACGAAGTCTGTTTTGTACTCTGTCAAGGCAGGATAGGCTGTTTTTAGAAGCTCCTGCCCAGATATGACAGCAGTATTCCATCCTTGGACGTACTTGGCTTTTATATAGATAGAGAATTTCATCAGTAGTGAGATATCTTCTGGAGCGGTAGAAGGATCCC
>NC_136512.1:84116982-84131982 GCF_053919585.1 Euprymna scolopes | reverse complement strand
TCGAAATAATCGAAATAATTACAAGATCCACCTGAAGAAGGACGCAGGTTACATCGACCTAAACGTTGAGTAAATAACACGTAATATGAGAACAGTAGTCTGAATAATTCAAATAATACGAATTTATAATCTGATTAATCTAAGAAACTCATATTTATGGCTTTTCATCAGCATTTGTGTTAAAATGAACATACGAATTTTCGTAAACATTGACTCTTTAGTTTATAAAATACTAGCTTGGGTGTCCGGCGTTGCCCGGGTGTTTGGAGGTGTGTGTTGAGCAAAAAGAAAAAAGTGGTAGTAGGAAGGTTGGCTCGAACCCGTACCGCGAAGAAGGAAAAGAACGAGAAAATACGTGACGTTTTTGCTGTCACTACCACCGCCAAACTGGAAGTGAAGTAGGTTTAAATTAAGGCTACAAAATCGAAAAGAGGGAATGACTTTCGAAAATATCGGTGAAAAAAGCGACCCCTTCCTGTGGAAAAGTACCCAGTTGAGGGTTAAGAAATTAATGTTTTTAGCCAATTTTTCGATATTTGTCGTCTGAAGGGGCGAACTTCAAAACGATACTGATCTTGAGAAAAGCCGTCGCCTCTGTCGAATGTATTAGGCAAACATGCATACATACATTTATATATTGGTAGCTCAAATTTTCGACCCAAACCGATTAAAAAGTTTGCTTTATTTCTGAATACTCTTTATGTCAAATTTCAAATGTTTAGACCAGAAATTAACTGAGTAATTTGGTAGAGACCGCAGAGATCATTTTTTTTTTATAATTTTGACCCCTACTATGATCCCTTAACATTTATTGTTTTGGACTCAAATCAAGTTATTAAGTTAGATCCATGTCCAAGGAACCTATGTCTAAATTTTAAATTGTTTAGACACAAAATTGTCGGAGGATTTTGGTAGAGTTCTCAATGGTTAAATAGTTGAAGTTTGACCCCTAAACAGCAAATTTTCTATCCGAAAATGTATTACAAAGATTTTTACAAATCTCCATACCCCGGGTATCAATTTTCGAGTCTGTAGACTTAAAATTGGCAGAGTTATTGTGTAGGGAAATGTACACAGACAGACACAGACACACACACACAGACACAGGCAGACAGATACTTTCACTTTTATAGATATAGATTAGCGGGTCGCCCAGCGTTACTCGGTCGTAAAATACGCGTAAATATTATATTTTAAGTAATGCAGAATTCTTATTTATAAAAAAAAAAACAGAAATACCGTATGTATTAAACGTAAAATACAATAAAGTAAAAGACTTGAAAATAAACAGAGACATGTGCATGCGTGGATTATGTATTTTTTTTCTAAACGGTTCACTTCTTGAAAGTAAAAAAAATACTCGAGCTAAAATCTAAACCCAAACCTAAAGACAGTGATTAAAGTACGGTAACCATTAGGCCAGCTTGACAGGATCTTTAAAACTTCTTTTGAAACCTACATTCCTAACATAAGGAAGCTGGGATGTTTCACGATCGCGCATGCGCAATCGTGAAATAGTTAGCAAACAAAACAAAAAATCTGATCACCCCCGCCCATGTACAATTTTTTTTTAAATTTGGAACCATTAGCTACCCTTTATCCGAGGAAAACGAATTAAAAAGTTTTCCACTTGTCGCATGATCTATGTATTAAATTTCAAGTCTGACGATCTAAAATTCTCTGAGTATATAGGTTGAGAAGTATCCTCTTATACACACGCATTCTAACTTTTATAGATATACTAGCGAGGGGTACCCGGCGTTGCCCGGGTGTTTGGACGTGTGTGTGGAAACTCCAGGGTGGGTTAAAAAAAAAGTAAGTATGAGGGTCGAACCCGAACCTTTGAGGCAAAGTTGTAAATTAAAGTGTGAAAAAAAAAAATATGCGACGTTAATCATTGCCCCACCGCGACATGCTAACGGAAACACGTTTGAATTTATTTAATTACTTGAATTTAGCAGGTGTCCGTTTTAATGAGTTAACGAGGTCAAGTTTGACTGCGGGATTTCATTTACTGCTGAACGCTTTTGTTGCCATCCAAGATGTTATAGGAAAAAGACTAACCCACATGCGGCGAGCGACAAATGTTGAATATTTATCTTCCCGAAATCGAGCAAATTAAATAGACAGGCGAGCTTCGTTGTTAACTGTGAGATATTACGTTATATATGTGATATAAAAAGTTTTAAAAAGTTGTGAAGCGAGCGACCGCTTCTCTGAAAAAAGCCCTTTGTAGACACACAGAAAAAGCGAACACACATACATACATTTTCACTTTCATATTTATATATATATATATATATATATATATATATATATATATATATATATATATATATATATATAGCAGGCTGCCCGGCGTTGCCCAGTATTAAACGTTATATTCCTTTAAAACAAGGAAATAACAATAATCGGAAATAAACTGAGACATATGCACGCGAACATTGTGTTTTTTTTCTGAACAGTTCACTTCATGTAAGTAAAAAATAAAATAAATAAATACTCGAGCTGAAACTGAAACTCAGACATAAAGACAGTGAGTCAAGTACAATAAGCATTTAAAAAAAAAAAAAAGTTTAATCCATTTAGCAGCCATTTTTGCGGAGAAGGACAGATTAAAACATTTTCCACCCGGCTGAATAACCTATATACAAAATTTCAAGTCTCTAGATCAAAAATCCATTGAGTATATCGGTTGAGAATTGGCCTTACACACCTTCTCACTTTTATAGATATTAACAGTTCATCCCGGCTTTGCTCGGACCCTATGTACTGTTCACAACTTCATGTGCATATGTACATATATATTAAAAAGTTTGACTCATGTCAGGTAACCTACATCTAAAATTTTAAGTATTTAGACACAAAATTGACGGTGGAATTTGGTAGGTCAACTCTTTCATATTTGACCTCTTGACAGCCACATTTTCGCCCAAAAACTGAAAGCTTGCTGAATGTCTTAATACATTTTATGTAAAATTTCAAATGTTTAGACCCAAAATTGGCTGAATAGTTTGCTAGAGAGCGCAAAAGTCAAATCTTTTGAGCTTTGACTCCCTGGCAGCCAAATTTTGGTCCAAAAACAGATTATAACGCTTGCCTTATATCTGAATACACTTTATGTAAAATTTCAAATGTTGATACCGCAGAGGTAAAATGTTGTTTTTTTAAACTTTGACTTCAATTATTAGCCCTTAACATTTATTGTGTTGAGCTCAAATCAAGTTTAAAAGTTTGATTCATGTCCAAGTAACCTACATCTAAAATTTCAAGTATTTAGACCCAAAATTGGCGAAGGATTTTGGTAGGTTTCAAAGGACAAATCGTTGAACTTTGTCCCCTCGACAGAGAAATTTCTGGCTGAAAACGGATTAAAAAGATTTTCCTAAATCTCAACACCCTTATGTCATATCTCGACTCTGTAGACTGGAAATTGACATCGTAATTTGGTAAGGAAATGTACACACACATACACACACACACACACACGCGCGCACACACACAATTTCACTTTTATAGATAGATAGATAGATAGATAGATAGATAGATAACTTTTCTACTTTTAAAACCAAACGTGACAGCTGAAGAAATTGACAAAAAAAAAAAAGAACGTTGCTCAACGAGAAGGAAGGACGCATGTTGAAGCAACTGTCAATATCTCAGCCGGATTCATCCGGACTGAAATTTTTCCCCGCCACGGCAAAACGCTTTCACCATTTCCGCTTGATCTTCATTGAACACAGCATCGTTGTAAGTCGTTCGACGCATGTTCAGCACTCGAACACTCTGAAATAATGGAGTTGTCTTTTCCGCATCGTTGTTGTTTTATGGTTGTTGTTGTTGTTGTTAATGGTTGTTGTTGTTGTTTTATGGTTGTTGTTGTTGTTGCTGTCGTTGTTGTTTTTGTTGTTGTTTTTGTTGTTGTTGTTACTGTTGTTGTATTATTTGTTGTTGTTTTTGTTGTTGTTGTTGTTGTTGTTTTTGTTTTTGTTGTTGTTGTTGTTTTTGTTGTTGCTGTTGCTGTATTTGTTGCTGTTCTTCTTCTTCTTCTTCTTCTTCTATTTCTTCTCCTTGTTCTTCTTTTTCTTCTTTTTCTTATTCGCTTTCTTCTTCCTTTTCTTCCTCTTCGCTTTTTCCCCCTTTTTTCTTCTTTCTTCTTTTTCTTCTTCGCTTTCTTCTTCCTTTTCTTCTTCGCTTTTTCTTTTTACTTCTCTTTCTTCTTTTTCTTCTTCGTCTTTTTTATTCTTCGCTTTCTTTTTCTTCCTCTTCTTTTTCGCGTTATTCTTTTTCTTCTTTTTCGCTTTCTTTTTCTTCTTCTTCTTCTTCGCTATCTTCTTCTTCTTTGCTTTTCTCCTTCTTTGCTTTTACTTCTTCTTCTTCTTCCTCTTTTACTCAGATACTTTACCTTTACCTTCTCCTTCTACTCTCTCCCTCCCGCTCCCTTTTCCGCATATCCTATTACTCTTTTCCTTCTTATATTCGCTTTCTTCGTCTTTCTTTCAATTTTCCCTTGTTTTTTTCGTAATTTTTATCGTCGTTGTCATTTCCTTCCACTTTTTATCTTCTAGATGGCCTTCTCCTCTTTTTTCTTCTTCTCCTACTTTCTTATCTGTTTCTTCTTCTTCTTCTTCTTTTTTCTTCATCTTCTTTTTCTTTTTCTTCTTTCTTCTTCTTCTTTTTCTGATTTCTGTTTGTTTCATCTTACTTCCTCATCTTTTTCTTTTCCCTCCCACCCTTTCTTCTTTTTTCTTTTTCTTTTGTTTCTTTTCTTGCAATTTCTTTCTTCTTCAGTTTTTTTCTCCTCCCTTCCACCTCTTGTTCTCCTTTTATATATATATATATATATATATATATATATATATATATATATATATATATATATATATATATATGAGTCACCACTTCTCAAGACCCGGATGCCACTCGAGGATAGCGTTAATGAGTGCACGGTATCGTAGTAATCTTAAGTAGTGAAAATTTGCTAAATTGGATTACTTAAGGGGACGGTTCAACAAGAATTTGTTTACGGTGGACTTGAAGACGACCGAATTGTCGTCAGCTTGAAAACAGGCAAACGGAAGGGAGTTCCATAGGTATGTAGTTCTACGAAGATGCTTTGTTCATGGAATCTACGTTTTCTTTCTTTATCATCTTTAATTTCTTATTTAGCATCTTCTAAATATTTTCTTATCTAACTCCTTTTTTTTAACTCTTTCCCCTTTTTCTTTATTTTTTTATTTCTTCATTTTTATAGTTCCTTTCTTTCCTTTCCTCTTTTTCCCTTTCTGCCAACTTTCTTTTCTTTCTATTCAGCTTATGTCTTTTTCTTTTTATCTTTTTTTATTTCTTTCACTTTTTCATCTTTTTTCATTCAGCGTATTCTTTCTCTCGCTAAATGTTCCTATCGCTTCTTCTTGTCTTTCTCAAAATATTTTTCTTTCTCTTTTTCTCCCTTTTAATGCTTTTCTTCTTTCTTTATTTTTTTCCTTCATTTGTTTTTGTTTTCATTATTTCCTTTCTCGTTCTTCATCTCTTTTCTCCTCATTCTTTTTCCTCCCTCTTTGCTTTTCTTCTTTTTCAAAATCTTCTTCTATATGTTTGCTTTCGTTCTTTTTCTTCTTCTTCTTCTTCTTCTTCTTCTTCTTCTTCTTATTCTTCTTATTCTTCTTATTCTTCTTATTCTTCTTCTCCTTATTATTATTATTATTCCCTCCGTCTATCTATTTCATCTATTTCTCTTCTTCTTTTTCTACTTCTTCTTCTTCTTTTTCTTCTTCTGTACTTTTTTCTTTTTCTCTTCCTCGTCATTTTATTCTTCTTCTACTTTTTCGTCTTTTTTTCTTCCTCATTTCCTCTGTTTTCTTTCTTCCTCCTTTTCTTTTTCTCTTCTTCCCTTTCTTTTTTTTGTCTTTCTTCGTCTTTTTTTTTCCATTCTTCTTTTCTGCCACTCCCTTCTCATCCATTTCTTCGTCTTCTTTTTCCCATTTTTCTACCTCTTCTCTTTTCTCTTCTGTTTCTCTCTTTTTCTTCCCCTTTTTCCCTGAATTACCCCATCCCTCTTCTTCTTCTTCTTCTTCTTCTTCTTCTTCTTCTTCTTCTTCTTCTTCTACTGTTTGCTCTTCCGCTCGCCAATTTTCCCTTCGTAATCTTTATTCGTTTTTAGCTTGAAAAGTTCCGTTTTCAAATTTCCCATTCATCCGTCCATTGTATTTAAGTGAGGACGTCATTAGTCGAAAAGAAAGGATGAATCTATTTGTCAGAGAGACAATTGTATGTGCCTCTCTCATTTAATGTTCAAGCCAAAATGCACTTTATCAATGAAGTAATATCCATGCTAACATCTCCTCAATTCCACTCGACATGCACAAGTGCACATATATCGACTAACAATAACACACAGTGTTGTCCAGGATTAAAAATTGTTTATCTATATATTAATACGATAGACTGTATGTTCTTTTGTGTATCGCGCTTATATTCGGGCCGTTTAATTGTTATCTTCTTCTATTTCTTGTCATAAATAATTTTTCCAAGAATTCTTCATGAGTTTTAGTTTCGGTTTCGACTAAAGCTCATGCCTCTTAAATCATCTATTTTTTTTATACATAATTTTATCAAGAATTTTTCATAAGTGTTAGTATTCAGGAAATAAAAAATGAAAACAAAACGTTTACAAGTGTTTTTGATATAGATGTATATAAGAATACTTAGATAAGTATGTTTCAACAATAGGCATGTATTATAAAATTGTGGGGTCTGCGTTCGCGCCTGTACTCCATGGAAATATGGCACAAACTTTAAAAAAGACTTTTCATATCTATTTGCGTAAGTATTCTTTGATAATTATGTTTCTGTTTGAAGAAATATGGTATAATAAAATTATGGGGTGTTCGTTCGCGCCTGACCTCCATAGAATGTAAATATGTCACAAAGTTTTACAAGGTTTTTTAAAAGGGGTGAGGGTCCACAATAGCACCTTAACTTTAATCTTAATTCACGTTAGCTTTTATTTATTTTTTTGAGTTGAATCATATGCGTCGAATAAATTTAATAAAAAAAAAACTATACACAGTACTTAAAAATACAAACCAATAAACTCTTCTACCATAAAAGTAACCTTTATTGACTATTGTAACGTTTATTTCTTGTATATTTATATTATTATATATATAACATTTTCTCTACACCATTTTGTTGGTCACTCTTGGCTACGAATAGAAACAAAGTTTATATAAAAAAAATTTATATTTTCGCGAAAATTATCTTCACTTTCATCATACTTTGCTTAGGGTAAAATTTTTTAGTATCAAAACCTATCTCTTTACAACCCCCTCCTTTTCATAACCTATCATAACCTATAATACATTCATCAACTACAGTCCATTTTCCGTAGGCTGTTTTTGAACCCAGTCAACGACGGTTACTTCTGCTAGTATATATATATATATATATATATATATATATATATATATATATATATACATATATATATATATATATGTATATAGTCTTATTTGTAGCATTCCGAATTTATCTGGGTTTATATAATTCAGTAATCGTGCATATACCAATAAATTTTAAGCCCAAAAGAGATGACTTAAGCTACAAAATTATCATATTTCATAATTGAGCAAATAATATACTGTTTCAACAAATACCAAGACTTCAAAGAATCGGTTGATAGCAACAAATAATGTATTTCATTGTTAGTTACAAGTGTTTCAAGACGATCCGGAAAAATCCCAAAAAAATATGTCGTTTGAAAATTGTCACAAGAACAGCCTATTGTTTGGATTTGTCGAATGGTCTTGAAACAATTGTAACTAACAATGACATACACTATTTATTGCTGTCAACCCATTCTTTGAAGGCTTGGTTTTGGTATATATATATATATATATATATATATATATATATATATATATATATTTAACCGACATAAGTCCAGTTCAAACAGACTGAAGTATATAGAAGCTAGAAATAACGTTAAGAAAGAAATAGCGACAGCTAAGAGAGAATTTACGGAAACCACTAAAAAGCGCATCGAAGCACAAAAACTAGGAACTCGAGACTTCTGGAAAATCTACAACAGTGTAGTAAATAATGGGCAATCGACAATTCCCCCACTAACCAACAATCACGAGGTTGTCTCCTCAGCAACCGACAAGGCTAACATGCTTGCCAGTCGGTTTGCCTCAAACTCCACACTGGACCCTTCCAACCACCCCCTACCTGACTTTCCTATGCGGACAGACGCCACACTAGACGATCTGAAAACCACCCCTGCTCAGGTGCATGCTATCATAAAAAACCTTGACACCTCAAAAGCATGTGGACCCGATCTTATCCCAGCTGTGCTATTAAAAAAGTGCTCAGCCGAAGTAGCTCCAGTTCTCTCCAAACTCTACAACAAATGTCTTAATGAAGCTTGCTTTCCGGGCTGTTGGAAAACTGCTTCTGTTGTACCAGTATTCAAGAATTCTGGTGAAAGGACAGACCCATCAAATTATCGCCCCATTAGCCTCCTTCCACTTTTTGCCAAAATATTTGAGACCATAATTAACCACGCTCTAATCCATCATCTTACAGATGCTAAACTACTGACTGACAAACAATATGGATTTAGACAAGCCCGTTCCACAGCAGACATCCTCACCGTGATCTCTGAACGTATATACCAATCACTGGACAAAGCGGGGGAAGGCAGAGCGGTAGCTCTAGATATATCTAAGGCTCTTGACAGGGTATGGCATGAGGGTCTCCTCAGTAAAATCAGATCATACGGTATCACTGGTAGAATACTTAACATAATTAAATCCTTCTTAGATAAGAGAAAAATCCAGGTAGTCCTCGACGGTCGCACATCTAAACAATATGATATAAATGCGGGAGTGCCCCAGGGTTCTATCCTTGGACCTCTATTGTTCCTGATATTCATAAATGACCTCCCCGACAACATTGCCTCTGAGATGGGTATATATGCTGATGACACTACACTCTATGGCAGACACGACAGGAAGACGAATGAACACATTTCTAAAGAAATGGCAGAAACACTAGAGGAAGACCTCCAATCTGTAGTGGAATGGGGACAAAAGTGGTTGGTCGCGTTCAATGCTGCCAAGACTAAACTAGTTTCATTCAATAATTACAAGAAACCCTCTCTACCACCAATAGCAATGGCCAACGACTCTTTATCTGAGAGTCCATCTTTCAAACTCCTTGGCCTAACGTTCACAGGAAACATGAGTTGGAACAATTACATTGAAGGCATTGCCAGGGCCGCTGCAAGAAAGGTGGGCTCTCTCTACCGTGCTAGAAAACTACTAACACCCGAAAGTATCCTGTACCTCTATAAGGCCACCATTCGCCCATGTATGGAGTATTGCTGCCACATCTGGGCTGGTGCATCTGCTACTAGTCTCTCGCTCCTTGACAAGGTTCAAAAGAGAGTCGCAAATCTGATAGGCCCTGAACTGGCATCTAAGCTTCAGCCTCTGTCCCATCGACGAAATGTTGCATCCCTCTGCCTGTTCTACAAGTATTTTAGTGGTGAATGCTCTGATGAACTGCAATCACTTGTGCCCCCACGACGCGAGCACCCTCGACAAACCCGACAGGCTACTAGATCCCACCCCCACACTGTAGAGGTCCCTAGATGTAAAAGATCTTTTTACTCCAATAGTTTCTTCCCCAGAACCGCAAGACTCTGGAATTCCATTCCAGGTCCCTGCTTCCCCAACAGTACTGACGTGCAGAAGTTCAAGTGTAACGTGAACCGACACCTTGCTGCCCAAATCCCTACATAGTACCCCAGTAGTTGTTGCCCCTGATAGTAGCCCCCTACACCAAAGTGGCAATTTGCCTTGTTTGGGGTGAAAATGTAATAAAAAAAAAAAAAAAATATTATATATATTATATATATATTATATATATTATATATATTATATATATATATATATATATATATATATATATATATATATACAAATTAGAATGGTCAAACATTTTTCATTAATCTTGAAAACAAACAGTTTATTTTTCGAACACTTTGACGCAAGTCATCCAAAACAAAGCTATTAGATTAAATAATAATTACCTTTATTGGAATAAGAAAGTTTGGTCTGGATCTTCAAACTCAACATTACTTTTTTTTTCAAATATAAATTGTAAGTATGTTTTTTTTTTAAAATGCGTAAGTATGTTTTTTTTTTAAAATGCGTTTTCTTTTACGATTGTTCAGCTTACATAGCGTTCTTTTCGTGTCTATACTCTTCATAAAAATTTGGAGTTCTTTATTTAAAAAAAAAATGCACGACAATATAATGTCCCAGGAAGACAAAATTCTTTAAAAGTTGCAACATCGTGTGTTTGTTTCCGCGTCCATCGCTATCAGGGAGACACGGCGCCATAAGGTAATGAATATTGTTCTTAATAACTTTATTTCTTGTGTTACCACATGACTTTATTTAAGTAGTTTTAATTTTTTTTAGAAACACGTGTTCGCTTGTCGATGCTTTTCTAGCAGAGCACGCATGAGCGGGTGTGAAAATATCAGCTGGCAATCGAACGTATTAGTAGCAGCAGCAGCCGTTATAGCACGTAGGCAAATTAGCTAGTGTGCGCGAATAAAGAATGGCACTCCCAGCAGGATGGAGCACTTCTCCACTTTCATCATGAAGTAAGAGCATATCTTGATAGTCACCTGCGAAACAGATTGTTAGGACGAAGAGAAAGTATTGAGTACTGCCCACGCTTACCGGATTTGACCCCCCCCTCATATTTTTCTCTTTTTTGAGGGGAGCGGCGTGAGCATGCTAAACGCAAAGTTCACACAAGAAAACGAGCTACAATGAAGTAGCTGAAAGCAATCATTGAGAGAGTATGTGTCAACATACCAATTGAACTGATTAGGGATGTTTTCGATTCAATCAGTGAGTGTTGTCAGAAATTTATGCACCACAATGGCCAATAATTGAACGCTTTCGATAATTAGCTGGTTTCTATATTTCTTCACAGTATTTTGATGTATGCAATTTTCTTTCTGGTTATAAATGTTTGTTTTATGGTCATTTAAATAGGCTATACATTTTATTGTATATGCATATATATTGAAATGTGTGTATAGTTTCCCTTTCTCTCTTACTCTCTCTCCCCTCTCTCTCTCTATATATATATATACATTTTTATATGTATATATACATATATATATGCATGCATGTATGTATGTATGTATGTATGTATATATGTATGTATGTATGTATGCATGTATGTATGTATGTATGTCAGGTCAGGTCATGTCATATGCTACTGGTACCATGCAACCCAGTACTACCTGCCTCATGGTCGGGTCACCGGCGACTAAACTGGTTCCCCCACCAGACTTGTTTGGTGAGGAAGGCGGCTAGTCTCCCTGAAGGATTAAAAACAAGACCTTCAAAAGGGCGAATGAACTCTTTTTCTAGGTCAACGGCCAACTAGCACCGTGTGTATTTGTGTGTGTTTATATGTGTACTGGGGTAGAGAGGACTCCCGTAAGCCGTGGTGAAGGCAACCTTTCTAGGAGAAGCAAATCTCTGTTTTTAAAAGAAACATAAAGCGGAAGACCAGTACCCGCATTAAGCTGGTCTGCAGTTTAATTTGTTGCTGGCTATCTTGCTCTTGCTTGTTGCTGGATCTCAACATTTTGAACCGAGAGAGAGAGACTTAGCTGTCATACAAAGCTAAGACTCTGTAACCTCAGACATTTGGGTTCATGGATTTTAAATGTCTGAGGGAGTGGCACTCGTCTGACAAGACGTTGCAATCATCATCAATCATCATGTATGTATGTATTAATGTATGCATGCATGTATGTATATAAAAGCTGTACTAGCGGCGAAGCGAACGTCTGTCTATTCTATGTGCTATGTATTTGGGATTGTTTTACACTTTTATTCATGTTGGATTCACCTATTCGTAACAACCATCATCATTGTCTTCATGAATGTTCCTTCATGTACGTGTATGTGTACGTGTATGTGCATATGTATGCACATGCGTGTATGCATATATGCATGTATGTGTGTATGTGCATGTTGTCATGTGTTTTTGTGTGTGTTCATGCGTATGTATGATTGTGTGCATCTGTATGTATGTATGCTTGTATGTGTATGTGTATACGTTTTTTCGATGTGTGTGTGATGTGGAGAGGACTCCCAAAAGTCTGGTTAAGTCAACCCCCTGGGTGAAGCAAATCTTTGATTTAAAAAAGAAAAACATAAAGCGGGAGACCAGTACCCGCATTAAGCTTGTCTGCATTTTGACTTGTTGCTGGCTATCTTGCTCATGCTTGTTGGTGGATCTCTACATTTTGAACCGAGAGAGAGAGAGAGAGAGAGAGAGAGAGAGAGAGAGACTTCGCTGTCGTACAAAGCTAAAACTCTGTGACATCATACTTGTATAGATACTTCTTCAGGTATTTGTCTCTAATAAATTGTCCGTGGCGATGGAAAAATTGTCACGCGTGTAGCCCTGAAATGCTGGAAGCATGTAATTATTGATCTGCCCTCATTGTATGTGTGTATGTATGTATGTATGTATGTATGTTAATATATGTACTAGTTTATGTATGTGTATGTATATCTATTTGTATATGTATGTATAATTGTACGTGTGTATATATTTTTATTTATTTATTTTTGTGCATATATGTTTATGTGTGTTTGTATGTATATACGTATGTATATATTTGTGTGTATGTATGTATATGTATATATGCATATATATTTATGCGTAGGTGCATGTAGGCAACTTTATGCGTATGCATGTATATGTGCATACATATGTACGTATATATATGTATATGTGTGTGTATTTGTATATGTGTGTATATATGTGTATGCATATGTATGTATATGTGTGCATGTGTATGTGTATATGTTTGTATATGTTTGTATGTATGTGTTATATGTATTGTGTATGTATGGATGGATGCGTGCATGTGTCTATGTTTAAGGGTATGTGTGTGTATGTATGTGTGTATGTGTATATATATGTATGTATGCCAAGGACCGTCTTCAATGTCATGTCTGCTTGAGCGTGTGAAATCGCTGGCAGGACTAAAAAAAAAAAGAAAGATCATCTTTGGCCCATAGACTTTCAATGATTGAGGGAGTGGCACTCGTCTGACAAGACGTTGCAATCATCATCATATATGCATGTATGTATGTATGTATGTATGTATGTATGTATGTATGTATGTATCCAGCCATACGACTAAAAGCATTGCCTTCAATGTCGTTTAATATCGCTTGATGTAGAGATTATGTGGCACGGTTTTCGTTCTCCCGCTCGCTTTTCTTCCTAATATGATTGTTTGCGCTCGGCCGCCGTCTTCTTCTTCAACAACAAAAATAAGAAGAAAAATTAAAGTTCGTACAAAAGAAAACCTCGCTTCAAAGCCGAAACTTTCTTTTATAATAGAAAGTTCAAAGATTTCACATTTTCTGATAAAACATGCAACTATTTTAAACAAATCACCACTTGCATAAAAGAAAAAAGACTAAATTCATAAAAAGATAGAATTAAATAATATTAATAAAAAATGAGCAATGTACTAAGCATGGTTAAAACCAAACAAAGATATAATATATATATATATATATATATATATATATATGTATATATGTATATATGTATATATACACTTGTGCCCGATATTATTCATACCCCCCTTGAAAATTGAGTTTATTAGGTGTAACTTTTGTAAGAATTTATTGTTTACGTCCATATTGATACATATTCTTAATAAACCTCTTCTGATCATTTTCGTCATTTTAAAATCTCGGGATACTTGTAATAAAAGAAATATACAGCTATTTATAAAATCTGCAATGTTCAAAAATAATCATACCCCCTTATTTTTTCAGTATTAATCGAGTTTCTGACTGTTTGTTTTCTGTTTGATTCTTATTTTGAATGCTTTTATACAACCTTTGATTAATTTCATTTCGTTTTTTGCATTTTTCAGAAATTAAAATGATATCAACTGAAAACCAATAAAAGAATAAAAATTATTAGAATGGGGAAGAAAAAAGAGCTTAGTAATGATCTTAGGACTAAAATTGTGAATTCACATAAGGATGGTTTAGGTTACAAGTCAATTTCCAAGAAATTTGAGGTCCCTACAGCAACAGTACAGAGCATCATCAAAAAATTCCAGAGCCACCACACAACAAACAACTTGATTGGTAGAGGAAGGAAAAGGAAACTGTCTGCTAGAGCCACCAGGAATATTGTAAGAAGTGTTAATGCAAATCCAACCACCACTAATAAGGACATTTTAGAAAATCTGGAGTCTTCTGGCATAAAAATATCAAGGCAAACATTGCAAAGGACTCTGCATGAAAATGGTCTGAAAGGAAGAAGACCAAGAACTCCATTGCACACCGGAAAACACCTTGCAGCACGTCTAAAGTTTGCTAGGACCCATGTGAATTCTCCAGAGTCCGTTTTCTCAAGTATTTTGTGGACTGACGAAACAAAAATTGAATTGTTTGGCCATATGGATGCTTCTTACGTTTGAAGGAAGAAAGGAGAAGCTTACAACCCAAAGAACACCATACCCACGGTGAAACATGGTGGTGGTAGCCTAATGTTTTGGGGCTCCTTTTCGGCTAGTGGTCCAGGTAGTTTGGTCAAGATAGATGGAACCATGAAGAAGGAGCAATATTTGGAGATACTCCAGAAAAACATTAGACAGGATGCGGAGAAGCTCCATTTAGGACCAAACTGGGTCCTTCAACAGGATAATGATCCAAAACATACTGCCAAAATAGTCAAGAAATGGTTTGAGGATAATCAAATTAATGTTTTGGAATGGCCTAGCCAGAGTCCCGACCTGAACCCTATCGAAAACCTCTGGCACATATTGAAAACTGAGGTTAAAAAGCGGAAACCTAGAAATTTGAGGGATTTGGAGAACTACTGCATTGAAGAATGGTCAAAAATCAGTGTTGA
>NC_136512.1:84086982-84111982 GCF_053919585.1 Euprymna scolopes | reverse complement strand
TTAAGAATGTGAGAGATTACATATAAATTCCACAGCCAAACAACATCGCAGCTCACAAGAGCCATGACAGTCAACGAACTGAAAGTCCAAAACTCGAGTTTCGTCCTCATTTGGACTCATCACTTAGACACATTCGAACTCAGGATTCGAAACCTGAGACTCTTGCATGCGAGGCAAGAACTCAAACGCCCCGCACACAAGAAATTCTATTAATAACACAGATCAAGCAAACCGCGGCGAAGTCCGAATGTGAAATGGATCTACTTCGTCTTGACACAAGGACGTGGTCATCAAACCAGCTATTAGGCCCGAATCGATGTCTCACACGTAGGAGTTTAAACGAACCCAGCGAGCAATTAATGATAATTAATGATTGGTTTTTCAGAATGTGAGAGATTATATATCGTTTTTTCGTTTTTTTTTTTTTGCTGTGGAATATATATATATGTGTGTGTGTGTGTGTCTGTGTCTGTGTGTATATGTATATATATGTATATGTATATATATAAACACACACACACACACACATATATATATATATATATATATATATAGTAAGTTATAACGTTATAAAATATATATGGCGATTAAGCTACACTGAATATTCCGCGTTTTATCCACTTTAGGACATTCATTCGCATAAGCCTGAAGAGTCCTAGAGTGGATGAAACGCGGAATATTCAGTGTAGCTTAATCGCCATATATATTATATAACTTAATAACTAGCTCTACCTGCGTATTCAGCACTTTTGAAGTAAATACTTAAAGTTTACGCATAAATTTATACTTTCGTATATTAATTTTATGTGAATAAATGAAGTAGTTATATATATATATATATATATATATATATATATATATATATATATATATATATATTGCTCAACATACACATCCAAACACCCGGGCAACGCCGGGCCGAAATGCTAGTATATATATAAAAGTGAAAGTGTCTGTGTGCATCAGTGTGTGTATGTGTATATTTCTCTACGCAATAACTCGTTCAATTTTAAGTTTACAGACTCAAAATTTGATATAAGGGTACTGAGATTTGGGGAAATCGATGTGATTGGTTTTCAGACATAAAATTTGCGATTAAGGGGTCAAAGTTCAACGATGTTACCTTTGAGAACTCTAGCAAACTCCTTCGAGAATTGTGGGTATAAACCCTTGAAGTTTTAGATTAAAGTTCATTGAACATGGATCTAACTTAATAACTTTATTTGAGCCCAAAACAATAAATTCTAAGTTGTCATAATAGGGGTCAAAATTTTTAAAAAATTACCACTTTTTGTTTTTTTTTGCTCAACATACATCTCCAAATACCCAGGCAACGCCGGGCACCCATGCTAGTATATATATATATATATATATATATATATATATATATATATATATATATATATATATATATATATACTTGAATGCAACAACTGCTATAACCATTGCTATTTATTCATGACGAACTCATTACCACCGTTTATCAACTCTGCTTGCTTTCGTGACATTTACGCAGACCTACCAGCCTTAAAGGCAATCGTGCTTCTTCTGATTTGGCCCGTGAGCACACGAGGAAGGACGACCGCGATGAGGGGAAGGACAAATCAAAGCTGCGAGTCGAATTACCCTTCGGCAAATTTCCTGACTGCAGCGCCAAAAGGGAGTAGTGGTGGTGACGACGACGACGACGATGCCGACGTAAGAAAAAAAATTATTATTTTTGTTTAGTTGTTTTTATTTTTTGTTTCTAAGAATCTCGACAAAAGTCGTCAATAGTGAATCTCGAGTAATCGAATCGACGGTTTTCACTGAAAACTGAGTGACATAGTATTTTCAAAAACCTACAAAAATTAAAATGGCTATACAAAATAATCTGGGCATACAAAAGAAAGCAGCTCGCATATATATAAATATGGTCGCTACAAAGAGCCATCTGTTTCAGTCAATGAGATTTCGTAAGGCGACCCTTAACCATTCGACGCGACAGAAAAAAGAGCCTGAACCTTTCGACGCTATAGAAAAAAAGAAAATAAGGTCTCTTCTTTTTTCTTTTTTTCTATAACGTCGAATGGTTCAGGGTCGCCTCACGACGTCTCATTGACTGAAACAGATGGTTATTTGTAGCGACCAAATGTAACTGTTTAACCTCGAATAAATAATAAAAAATATTTTGCTCTTGTTATCTAGCATTGTCTAACAACCTCGTTGCAACCATTAGTCTCTAATTCTGAACATCCCAAGCCTGAATTTAATATATATATATATATATATATATATATATATATATATATGTATGTATATATATATATATATATATATATATATATATATATACATATATATATATATATAATAGGACACCAAGAGAATGAAATGAAGTCACAAAACTATATATTGGTAGATATAGAATGCGTCATTTATTGAATCATGGAATACAAGCAACATTTTTGGGGGGATAGAGGGGACTCTTTATGCCGGGGCATTTCGAAGCCTAATGCCTGTCATCAGAAGAGTAGAGAAGGTGCTAGGTGGCATGGAGGAAGAGCGGCGTCTAGCGTAGTGTTCATTAGAGGCGAAATAGATTAAGAGGAATTATAGACTGTTGGGAGAAGCTTTATTGAATTCTAAATGAATAAAGGAGAAGCTTGTTATATATAGTATGATATATACATATGTGTGTGTGTGTGTGTGTGTGTGTGTGTGTGTGTGTGTGCATGTTTATGTATCTGTTTTCAGTATTTACTTCGGACGTGATCTATACGGAAGTAGAGCTGGGTTGTAAGTTCTGGAAATATAAATGGTAATTAAGCCACACCGAATTTTTCGCGTTTCATACTCGTGAGAATTCGTCAAGTTACTGCATGGAGTCGATGTTGCTTCGTCCACGGGAATATATCATATTCCCGTGATACTGCGTTTGCTGCACAGCTGATTGCATTTTGTTATTCACACACTCGTATGTCGTAACCAATATATATATATATATATATATATATATATATATATATATATATATATGTGTGGGGGGGTGCGTGTGTATTCATAAGTTGTTATTTCAGTTTCGATTCAAAGTAATGCACTTAAGTCATATAGATATATATTTTTGTTATTTTTGAAATCGTAACTTTATAATATATACAAATCAACAGCACATTAACTGTAAAATAATATATACGACATCTACAAGAATTAAAATATCATATTTAAACGTACTTTACGACCGGGCTTTACCGGGCATTCGTGCTAGCTTAGATAAATACTTTTGCAGTTTTAACGAAAAAGCTACAATAATATCAGAGCGTCTCCATATACACTGAACATCTAACATCAATATATTACATATGAGTGAGTCCCCTGTGGAATTTCCACAGGTCTCGCTAGTGTATTTTTATTATAGTTTATTTCCTGTATGCATACGTTTGCTATTTCACTTTTTGCAATTTAATAAATTTTTGGGCTTTTTAAAGTTTAGAGTAGCTAATTCCGCCTTCAAACTTATGAGGTAATAATGATTCATTGCATTTTAAAAGCAGATATTATGCCCATAGAAGTACATTCAAAAACGAAAGCAGGGAATAAAACAGCATTAGCGAATCATTACCTTTTTTTTTTAACACAGTGATCACCACTTATCAAGGCCCGGAAGCCACTCAGGGATAAGGGTTATTGCAAGTACAGTACGTTAGTGTGGAGATTTGATGAAGTGTTTACTTAAGGGGGCGGTTCATTAGGAATTTGTTAACGTTGGACTTGAAGACATCAAAGTTGTAGTCCGGTGGGAAGCAGGCAGACGGAACAGAGTTCCACAGGCGTGCAGTTCTAAGAAAGAAGCTTTGTTCATGGAATCCGCGTTTTGATTTAGGCACAGATATAGAGTGGGGGAAATTTTTCACAGTGGATTTAGCTAGACGGGTGTTTTTCGTGAAAGATTGGCGAGGGGGGACCAGAGATTGGAGTTCAGACGAGCACCTGCCATGGAAATAACGATAAAACAAGGATAGGCTCGCAACGTCTCTTCTGTGAGAGAGAGGTTGCAAGGTAGAGAAAAAGGCATCCCCCACTAAGCCACAAAGTCTATTTTGTACTCTGTCAAAGCAGGATAGGCTGTTTTTAGCAGCTCCTGCCCAGATATGGCAACAGTATTCCATCCTTGGACGTACTTGGCTTTTATAAAGATAGAAAATTGCATCAGTAGTGAGATATCTACTGGAGCCGTAGAAGGATCCCATCATCTTTCCAGCGACCTTGGCAACAGACTTGATGTACGTGTTCCATTTCAGATCAGGAGTAAAGGTCAAACCCAGAAGCTTGTCAAAACTCGAGGCCTCACCCAGACGAGAGCCATCCATCACAATTGATGCAAGATGGGGATCAGAGCGTTGATAATGTAAGGATAGGAGTTGGGTTTTGGATGCATTAAAGGTAACCAGCCACATCTTCCCCAACTGAACCACGCTCGAGATCAGATCAGAGGAAAGAGAATCAGAGAGAACTTTGTCATTTACATCCTTTGATGTGTTGCCGTAGATGGTCGTGTCATCAGCATAGATGTCAACGAATGATTTAAGTATGTGTTTAGGGAGGTCATTGATGTAGATCAGGAAGAGAGTTGGGCCCAGGATTGACCCCTGAGGGACTCCAGCATTTATATATATATATATATATATATATATATATATATATATATATATATATATATATATATATATATATATATAAACGAGTTCTTCTTTGTAATTATAAACTTTTTAGAACTCGGATTATGTAGGTGTTAAGTCTTCGATAGGTAAAAGTTATTTTTTTTTCATTCCGGAAATTTAAACTGCATTCTTTATTTTTATTTTTGCATTTTTTTATTAAAAGTTTCTTTAGAGTATATATATATATATATATATATATATATATATATATATATATATATATATATATATATATATTATAAAGAGAGATAGAGTAAATTAAATTTGTGTAAATTGAAATTTACAACATTACTTAATGGAAACAAGGCATTTACAAAAATGGCCCTTTACCTGAGGGGTAAATAGTTAGTAATATACCATATATACAAACTAGCTATATATAGCATAATCACGTCACTCGATCACCAAGGTAAACCAATAATGAACTTGGCTAGTACCAGATGGGAATTCTAGCGTTATATGTTCTCTCCGCTTATCTCGGCATTGATGTAGATCAGGAAGAGAGTTTACGGGAAGATTGTCGACAGTAGAGTGGAAAATAGTACGGGAGGCCAGTACACCTTGAAACTTAGACGAGAACTTTAGACTATAATTGAACGTTTTCATTCGTGCAAATTTCATATTTATTAGTATAGAGCCAATTCTCTATTAATTATCAGCCAATCTATATATCTATAAAAATTAACGTGCGTGTGTGTATGTGTGTGTATGTGTACATTTCCCTACGCAATAACTCTGTCAATATTTAGTCTACACACTCGAAATTTGATATACTAGGTACTGAGATTTGGGAAAATCGATGTGATCGAGTTTCGGCCAGAAATTTCGCTGTTAAGAAGTCAAAGTTCAACGATTTGACCTTTGATGATTCTGCCAAACTCCTCCGACAATTTTGGGTCTAAACACTTGATATTTTAGTTCCTTGGACATGGATCTTATTCAATAACTTAATTTAAGCCCAAAACAATGAATATTAAGGAGACATAATAGGGGTCAAAGTTTAAAAAATTACCGTTTTTTTTTGTTTTTCTTTTGCTCAGCATACTCCTCCAGACACCCGGGCAACGCCGGGCTGAAATGGTAGTACATAATAATGATTTCAAATTTTATGAAAAAATATATGACTTAGGTGCCATTCCTTAGAATTCAAAGCTAAACGTTTAGCGCCCGAGCATTAGTCGTTGTTTATCGTTCCAGCGTCGTTATCGTCTGAATTACGAACAGATAAATATGAAAGTTAAAAAACAGACGACTTTGAGATCTGAATGATTAATTTTACGCATGCGCAATATCAACAGCTGGAGTAACAGCTTTATTCGACTCTCTCTGCCAAGGTCAACAATTTTCTTTCATTGTTGACTCTGTAGCAGGTAATTTTCATAGGATAAAAAAAATCGAAACAGGTGCAAATCCCTTATATATGAATTGAAAAATCTGTAGACTAAAAATTCAAAGAGAAGTTTGGCAGAGCCTGTTAGCACACGCAGACTAAATCACTTATATATATATATATATAAATATATATATATATATATATAGAGAGAGAGGGGGGGATTAGATAGAAGTACATTTATGTATACTAGAAGTATTTCTTCTTAAATGCTAAGCAATTATGCACAATGTAAAAATATGCATAAATAGAACTGAGTGTAATAGTAAAAAAAAAATTAATCATCCAATAAGAAATCAAGATTAGAATAATTTATTAAATCGAGTTTGTTTTTCAAAGAATATGCAAATTAGTTAGCCTCTATTTATCAATCTTAGCATGCTTTTACGAGACTAACCGTATAACATTTTCGCATGCACGAATGTACTTTTATAAGTTTAACAACGTTTTGTAGAAGTGTTTTTAATATTTCTTTCTACTTATCTCAGATGTTTAAGAAAAACGCTAGAAAGCTATGTTTTACTTTCGGTACTAGCTGATATCATTCAAGTCATATATATATATATATATATATATATATATATATATATATATATATAACTTTGAAAAGCACTACTACATATTAGTTAGTTATGGTAGTCCATCCATGTGGATGACGACGTCGTCTTCATCATTTATTTTTTAATTTACTCTGTGACTCCGTTGATGACGGTAAAGGCCAACGCCTGATCTTCAATGCATTGCACAGATAGAGCACAGGAAGACTGGATTTTGATTTTGATAGTGAGTTGCTGCTGCTGCTGCTACACGCTGTCTCAGTTTTCGACGCTAGGAAGCTGCTCACTTATGCTCGTTGTTGAAGAAGGCCATTAAGCTATGATACATGGAGCGCCAAGTGTCTCTATCCGCTGCTAAATCTCCAAAAAATTGAAGGGAAGATTGCAGTGGTTGAGGGTGAGCTTGATGCAGTCTATGTAGCGTTTCGTCAGTCATGAGTGAGCTGACTGAAGAGAATTCTTCGAGTTAGCCTGTTTGAGGGCATTCTGATATCGTAGCCCAACCCTCGAAGCTGACGTGGGATAAGGAGTGACTCCGGAAGGGCAACACCAGCTCTCCTGCGAATCTGTGAATGGGATACTTTGTGCCACAAATGGAGGCCGAGGATCTGCTGTAGTGAAATGACCCCAGCAGACTGATGTGATGGCGATACGGAACACATGCCTTGGAACCATGCATGGGGGTTGATATGACGATTGGTTGTACAAACCACCCTTGTACGAGTTATATATATATATATATATATATATATATATATATATATATATATATATATATATATATATATATACAGTGATGATCATATTTATTGGCACGGTAAAATAAAAGTTAAATTTTGTCTAATAAATTCTAAAAAAGGGATTAAATTAAAGAAAATAACAAAGTATATTATGTATTTTTAACTGGCCTTTCCGATGCAGCAATCGGATTTTAGAAAAAATAAATAACAAAGGAACAACAAACATAATTGCAAAAAACCCTTGTTCAAAATTATTGGCACGGCTTTGTTTTTCTTTTGGTATCATTATAATATCAATCAATTTCCGGTTTACGTGCTTTCTGAACTTTTTTATAGCCATATTATGCTTGTTTAACGCTAATTCAGTGAATAATTTTTTTCAGATAATTTTTAGATAGCGATTTATTTAAACTATTATAAGTGACTAAATTATAATTTTCAATCGCCATGGTTAAAACTAAGGAACACAGCGAAGACGTCAGGAAGCTTGTTGTAGCATGCCATACCAATGGGGAGGGCTATGATAAGATTTCAAAGAAGCTAAACCTTCCCAAATCCACTGTTAGAGGCCATAATAAACAAGTTCAAATCGCAAGGCCACGTTATGAGTTTAGAGGGTAGAGGGAGAAAAAGGATTCTTTCCCCAAGAGATGAACGGAAAATTGTTCGACAAGTAAAACAAAACCCAAGGATCTCTGTTGGGGAGATTGTTGATGAACAGAGCACCTCTGGAGTGAATGTATCTCGACATACAGTTGGTAGAGTTTTGAAGAGAGCTGGTTTAAAAGCATGTCGTCCGAGAAAGACTCCCTTATTGAAGCCTATGCACCTGAAAGCAAGGCTAGCCTTTGCAAAACGTCATATTGATAAAGATGTTGCATTCTGGAAACGTGTTCTATGGACTGACGAAACGAAAATAGAGTTATTTGGCCATAATAAAGTGTCTTATATTTACAGAAAATCTGGCGAAGCTTTCCTGCCTAAGAACACCATACCCACAGTGAAGCACGGTGGAGGCAGTTTGATGTTTTGGGGATCCTTTGCTGCCTCTGGACCAGGGCGACTTGTTAAGGTCACAGGTAGCATAAAAAGGGAAGATTATGTTAAAATATTGGAGGAAAACCTGAAAGACTCTGCTAAAGAGCTCTCACTTGGTCGTCGTTGGTGGTTCATGCAAGATAATGACCCAAAGCATTCGGCTAAACTGACTAAGAAATGGCTTGAGGACAATCATATTAATGTTTTGGAGTGGCCATCACAAAGCCCAGACCTTAATCCAATTGAAAATTTATGGAGAACATTAAAATTGAGGGTAATGCAAAGGAAGCCTAAGAATCTTATTCAATTGGAGGATTATTGTCAGGAAGAGTGGGCTAAAATTACTACTGAAGAGTGCAACAACTTGGTTGTAAACTATGAAAAGCGACTGAGGAAGGTAATCAAGGCCAAAGGCTATACAATTGATTATTAAATAAATCGTGCCAATAATTTTGAACAAGGGTTTTTTGCAATTATGTTTGTTGTTCCTTTGTTATTTATTTTTTCTAAAATCCGATTGCTGCATCGGAAAGGCCAGTTAAAAATACATAATATACTTTGTTATTTTCTTTAATTTAATCCCTTTTTTAGAATTTATTAGACAAAATTTAACTTTTATTTTACCGTGCCAATAAATATGATCATCACTGTATATATATATATATATATATATATATATATATATATATATATATATATATATATATATATAAGGTGCAATATAATATCAAATAGACAATTTGCTCGATAACAATAAGTATGGAATCTGCATAAATAAACATATATTAATGTATTTTACGTATATTAAGGTGTACTATACGATCAGTCCAGGCTGGGCCACGTCGAGTAGCCACTACAACATATTATGTACAATATAATGATTACTAAAGAACTGGTGCTATAAAAACAAACATGAAATCTGTGTAAATTAAAATATCATATTTAACCGTATTTTACGACCGAGTCACGCCAGATAGTCAATACTATATACCGGGTAAAATATAATAAATAACAGATAATTGGCTGTATAATAATAAATACGAACGCTGCATGAATTAAAATATGAAATTTAAGCGTAATTTACGACCGGGCCAGGCCGGGCGACAACTACTATATATTGGGTACAATATAATAATCAATAGAGAATTGGTTGTATAATAATAAGTATAAAAGCTTCATACATTAAAATATCATATTTAAGCGTAGTTGTATGGCCGGCCAACACCATATGGCTACTAATATTGTTGTATAACCGGGTTTAATAGCTAGTAGATAAAACTGAATAATTAACTATGTGCATATGCTATATATGCGTCTATATAACGTTGTTACGTGTCTTTAAACATGTGTATAAAGTAACGTACTTTGTTCACCTAGTAACGGTTCGTTGCGTTTATCTATAGTTCGGTGTGGGTGTATATAAGTATTCATGTATGCGAGAGTTTTGGTAATGATCTAGTTTCACGTGCGTTTGTACGTGTCGATATATAATTGTTGATCTGTGATCGTCTAGTTTCATGTGTGTCTCTACGTGTCGATATATAATTGTTTATATGAGATCGTCTAGTTCAATATGTGCTTGTATGTGTCGATATATAATTGTTGATATGTAATCGTCTAGTTCTATGTGTGTTTGTACGTGCCTACATATAATTGTTGATCTGTGATCATCCAGTGCCCATATGTTGTGTAGCGGGGGATCATATTGGAGATAACGACCATGTAGACTGTGATGCTAATTCTTTCATCATATTATAATACGGAGCTGGGACATTTATACAATTCTTATTAACACAAAAGAAGGGCCACATTACTTGAGGGGAGAGTTATACAAAGTTAATTAAAGATGATGATAAAACGCATTTATCTTCCAGTTGTAAGTATGACACGAGACAAACCGTTACAAAATAATAGACGAGTCCTTTATTTTTCAGCCGGCCGATTTATGATGTCAGGAATTCAAACTTGTATGATTACATGGTCTACTCTCCCCTCCCCCCTTCGCTTCTAAAGGGATCAGTTCCCCTGAGTCTCTGTCCGACTCTTGCCTGTGACTCTCTGTTATTCTCTGATCCCCCTTTCGAACTTTGAACCCTCCTCTCAATATCTTGAGAGTCTCCTTTGTTTTTGACGTCAAATGGCTGTTGTTAACCAACGTGATTTTTCGTTCACGTGGATTTTGCATATGTATGTAAAACATTAAACATGCGCGTTTCATTATTTACAAATATTTAATCATCATTTATTTGATACCATTCTTCTTGCTATCCAAACATTTTTCTATTCACATTTTCCCCCTATTGCATTATTCACATTTAAACATCTAGTTTTCAGTAATAAATAATAATAATAATAATAATAATAATAATAATAATAATATTCCAACGAGAAATCAATGGTATCAGGTGTTGCGATAATGCAGATTTATTTGCAAATGTTATCGGAAAAAGTGGAGAGTACTGAAAACATAGATGGATTTTTTGTCACTCAGTTTCCAGGGAACACCACAGGCTGTTTTCAGGGAACGATCTCTGAAGACCTGTGTGAAAGCTTATAGTGAGTAAATAATAATAATAATAATAATAATAATAATAATAATAATAATAATGATAATAATAATGATAATAATACTTTCTTAGGTTTCTTGGCGTTGTTACAATACAACAATTAATGCCGGGTACAATAAGAATTTGCTTTATGATAATTAAATACGAAAAATGCATTAATTAATATATCATATTTAAGCGTATATATCGAATACAATATAATAATCAATAGAAATTGGCTCTATAATCATAAGTATAAAACTTGCATAAATGAAAATATCATATTCAAGCGTATTTTACGACCGAGAAACGCCGGACGTCTTTGTTTACATAGGCATCACCACTTATCAAGACCAAGAGACCACTCGAGGATAAGGCTTGCTTGTGAAATAATAATATTAAAAATAATCTACATTATTCGGCTGAATACACAATCAAACGATTGCGTCCCTTTGGTCAAATGTCAATAAAGTAAAAAGCAAATGTGTTAAAATGGAATTTGAATCCATATTTAATTCAGAAAATAAATTAATATAGACATGCGCGACGCGTTTCATCTATTTATTATTTATTTACTAGCAGGACCCGTGGAAATTCCACGGAATAAAAAATATGCTTAATCAACAAATATGTTTGGATGAAGCTGATATTTTTCTGGATGACGTAAAAAATTATTTGTAGGGGGAAACAGCAATAACACGCAGCAAGTATGAGTTTATTAACATTTTAATGAAAATAATATCGATTGTATTTAAATACGAAACTGCTCCAGATAAGACAAATTTATACGTACTAATAAATAACCACAAAAGTATATTCTCTTTTCGACGAAACATTTTGTCGACTTCTTTCTTCTTTGAGGAACCGCTGCACGTCAAAACTACAACGAGAATAACACCATTACACAACCTATATCATATATTCGTTGAATAACGATATTTGGAAATGAGGTTACATCAAAGGGAGGTCACTCTCGTATACTTCTTCTATATGTTATATATATATGTTGTATATATATATATATTGTGATATCCTTACTTAAAATAAGAATACAGCAAGAAACACGGGGTTATGGGTGAAAGACAAAGGGGTTTATTTACAAGGGAATACATGTGACATAAGAGTTACTCGACATATTTTCTTATTCTCTTCCTGTCTTTTTTCCTTCTCTGTCTGTCACGTGAGAGGGTCAGTCTATCTACAGTTCATTTCATCTATGAAGGGATGATAGGTTATTCCATTACATCATATATATATATATATATATATATATATATATATATATATATATATATATATATATATATATATATAAAATGGGTTAATAAATTCCAACGAAAGAAAGATGTATATTTAAATAAGTGAGCAGTCACCAACAATGTGTACTTTTTAACATTATTTTATTATTCCGTGTCTTGGTTTTTCATTGAGAATTATGTTTGGATCATTGTAATAATGTTTTTAATATATATATATATATATATATATATATATATATATATATATATAAATATATATATATATATATATATGTTGTATGTGTATATTATATATATGTGCGTGTGCGTGTTATATGTACATGTTATATATATGTTGTATATATGTACAAGGTCACATCAAAGGGAGGTATCTCTCATATACTTATTGCATATATTATATATATGTTGTATATGTATATGTTTTATGTGTTTACTATATATATATTGTATGTGTATTGTTGCATGTGTATATAATGTGTATATATATTGTATGTATATTTTATGCATATATATAAGTGTGTTGTATATATGTATATATTATATAAAGGGGCATTGGTATAAAGATATTTGGAAACAAGGCAACATCAAAGGGAGGTCACTCTTATACACATCTTATATATATTATATATATATGTTGTATATATATATATATATGTTTTATGTGTATAATATATATGTATTGTATGTGCATTGTTGTATGTTTGTATTATATGTATATATGTTGTATGTATATGTTATATATATGTATATGGTTGGTTAGTTGGTTGTTTTTGTTTTACGGCATATCAACCCTTTTCAGGTTATTTAATGCTAAATCCAGTCATTTTGAAGAAAAAATGTTTTAAATAGAATATATTTGTTTTCTTTCAAGTCGGTTTCTATTTAACCCATAGTTGGGACCTTAACAGATACTACCACTCCTGATCAGAGTGGACCTGGGAACAATAGCAACTAAGGGGTGGCTCCACACTTGTCAAAGCCCACAAGCTGGGGCCTCACCATCGGATGTAGTTTAGGGTATATCCAGGACCATATATGTATATATGTTGTATATATGTATATATTATATAAAGGCCCAATTGTATAAAGATATCTGAAAACATCAAAGGGAGATCACTCTTATATACTTGTTTAGGGTTGACATATTATTATTTTTTTTTGTAGCCAAATTTTGCTCGGCCTACAAAAATTGTATTTTGGCATTATATTCAGAGTGTAATGTACGGACTGACCGAGGAAGAAACAAACAGAATATTATGTAGATAGTTTAAGGATTATAAAGTATTTATAGGCTGTATCAATTATGCCATCTCGCCTGATCGCATTTCATCCATCATTATATAAGTGCTAAGCACATTGTGTCTTTGCAGTTTCGCCAAACATTTGCACATGCAGAAAACCAATACCGCCAACGCAAATAGAGAAACAACCGGCTTAAAACGTTGGTTAATCGCTGTCAATTAGAGTTCCGGATGTCACCCTGTGACGCATGCGTAGTAATATAATCCTTCCTCACACTGAAACAGCGATGTCAACCATGTACTTCATGCAAAACTAATCGTGTTTTGTTTGTTCGCGACAAAAACTGAAAGTAAACATTGACACGGATGACAAATTGAACCGGATTTTTCAGGTTCACAAAGAGATAGTTGCGGAGTTTTTAATTTTGATTTCAAATCATGTATTTTCAAATAAGTTCTCCTTATAATGCCTTTTATTTTTTTAATTATTTTGCAGAGCGCTTTTCGTTCTATCTAAACGTTTAAATTACAATCGTTTCAAACCAATTATGTCTTCTTTTCAGAATATAAGATTGAAAAAAAGTAAATTCGCACAATTTTGTTATTTTGATTCAAGCTAGGCCGAAAACCTGCTAAAACAGTTGGTGATATTAACGAACTGTTTGGCTAAAGAACCACTGCTGAACGCACAGCACAATGGTGGTTTAAGAAATTTCATGACGGAGAAGACATACTTGAAGAGGATGAGCATAGTGATCAGCCATTCGATGTTGACAATACAGGCAGAACTTGCTTTCAAATAAAACGTAATGTGTACGACGATTTCTAACCACTTGAGAGAGATTTGAAAACAAGAAATCCGATAAATGTGTGCCTAACAAATTGAACGACAACCAAATAAAATGCTGTTATAAAGCGTCATTTTCTCTGCTCTTACGCAACAAGAACGGCCCGTTTCTAGACTGGGTTTTTACTTGCAATGAAAAGTAGGTTCTTTCCGAAAACCGCCGACGCTCAGCTCAGTGGTTAGACACCGATAAAGCTCCATGACACTTCTCGAAGCCAGAGTTGCACCAAACGAAAAACATGCTAGCTTTTTAGTGGTCTGCGACCATTCTCATCTATTACAGTTTTTTTTTAATGTAGGAAAAATTACGAGGGAAAAGTACTGTCAACCAATGGATAAAATGCATCAGAAAATTTCGACAACAACACTCAACATCGGTTAACTGAAAACGCCCGATTATCCTTCCCGACAATGCCCGACCGCACGTTGTTAAACTGACCCTACAGAAGTAGAGTGAATTTAGCTAACTTTGCCTCATCCGCCGTAATCTCTAAATTTCTCACCTAATGACTACCACTTTTTCAAGCATCTTGACTACTTTCTGCATAAGGGATATCCAAAACTTTTTCATCGACTTTCAAAAAATAGAGACATACAGACATACAAACATATTTTATAAATGAGATAATTGACAATTATTTTCATTCCGTGACCCCGACTATAGAAAATCTCCTTTTTTTACTTAGAAGTAACCAATCAATGCATAAAGGCCACTCGAGGATAAGGGTTAATGAATGTAAAGGGTTAGTGATGTAATTCTTCACGGTGCAAATTGGGTAGAATTTAAGGAGACAGCTCAATAAGAATATTTAATGTTGGGATTGGAAACGACCATATTGTAGTTCGCTGGAAAGTAGATCAGTTGAAAAGACCTCCACAGGCGAGCAGTTCTACGACAACAAGTCTACGAAAAGAACTTTAACATCCAGAATAGTGTTTCTTGGAAGTTATTTTTACTTAGTACTTTATTGGTCATTGAACAGACCCTTGTGTTCGAACTTCAAGACGTCCACAACTGTCGTTATTGGTGTAACTTGGGTAGAATTGGATTATTTATGAGGACAGTTCAACAAGAACTTGTTTGCAATAGATTTCAAGGCGTCCATATTGTATTCAACTGGAAAGCAGGCCAGTAAAACAGATGACTGGAGGAAGGGGGCAGTGAGAGAAGGGTACAGTCGTAGCACTGTTTCTGAAACCAAACCTAGGATCTGCCAGCGGTCAGCTGATGGAACCAGATCACCACACTGTTCAGCACATTCAGGTACACTGAGTACCCTTTATGTAAAATTTCAAATGTTTAGACCAGAAATTGTAAAAGAGTAATTTGGTAGAGACCGCAGAAGTCAATTTTTTTTAAATTGACCCCTATTATCACCCCTTAACATTTATTGTTTTGGGCTCAAAATAAGTTATTAAGTTAGATCCATGTTCAAAGAATCTATATGTAAAATTTCAAGTGTTTATACCCAAAATTGTCGGAGGAGTTTGGTAGAGTTCTCAAAAGTAAAATCGTTGAACTTTGACCCCATAACAGCAAAATTTCTGGCCGAAAACAGATCACAAATATTTTCCCAAATCTCAGCACCCTGTATATCAAATTTAGAGTTAGTAGACTTAAAATTGACAAAGTTAATGCGTAGGGAATTGTACACACGTACACACACACACACACACGTTAACTTTTATAGATATACTAGCAGTTCCGCACGGCTTTGCTCGGACCCTATTTACTGTTCCTAAGGTTATGTGCATATGTATATATTAAAAAGTGTGAATGTGTAAAGTAATTCCTTTCCGTATAATAGTCTTCCTTAACTACCATAGAGAAAAGACAGACCGACATTTTCACTTTTATAGATATACTAGCATTTCAGCCCGGCGTTTCCCGGGTGTTTGGGTGTATATGTTGAGCAAAAAAAAGTGGTAGTAGAAAGGCAGGCTCGAACCTGTATCGGAAAGAAGGAAAAGAACGGGTGAAAAAACCTGACGTCTATGCTGTTATGAACATCGCCAAACCGGAATTGACTTATGTTAACATTTAGGCTAGACAATCGAAAGGAGAGGATAACTTTCAAAAATATCGGCGAAAAAAACGACCCCCCTCTGTAGAAAAGTGCGTAGTCAAATGTGAAAATATTAATGCTTTTAGCCAATCTTTCGATATTTGTCGTATGAAAGGTCAAACTGTTAAACGATACTGATCTTGGTAAAATCCATCGTACCTGTCGAAAGTTAAAGGCAGACATGCAAACATACATACATACACACATTTATATATTGGTAACTAAAACTTTTTGACCCAAACGGATGAAAAAGTTTGCCCTATCTCTGAATACCCTTTATGTAAAATTTCAAATGTTTAGACCAGAACTTTTCTGAGTAATTTGGTAGAGACCGCAGAAGTCAATTTTTTTAAAATTGACCCCTATTATGACCCCTTAACATTTATTGTTTTGGGCTCAAATAAAGTTATTAAGTTAGATCCATGTTCAAAGAACCTATATGTAAAATTTCCAGTGTTTATACCCAAAATTGTCGGAGGAGTTTGGTAGAGTTCTCAAAAGTAAAATCGTTGAACTTTGACCCCATAACAGCAAAATTTCTGGCCGAAAACAGATCACAAATATTTTCCTAAATCTTAGTACACTTTGTTGCATCCTCTGTAAACTAATTTTTTAAGATTAAAAAAAAATACCTTACAAAGGATGCGACAGAAGTAAAGTGTTCCGGCTTGTTTTCTTTTCCTCATGAAGGATATGTTTCTTTTCCTTAACGTTTTATTGTTAAAGTTTTTTTTTATTTAATAAGTCTGAAGACAGACTGTTCTTGTGAAAATTTTCAAACGGCATATTGTTTGAATTTGTCGAAATGGTATTGAAACAATTGAACTAACAATGAAATACACTTTTTGTTGCTATCAACCCATTTTTTGAAGTCGTGTTTTTTGTTAAAACAGTGCATATATATATATATATATATATATATATATATATATATATATATATATATATATATATATGTGTGTGTGTGTGTATGTGTGCGTGTGTGTGTACATATATATTATTTTTAAAATATAATTATCCATTGACATGTGTTTCCTCGTCTACGTATCATCAGAGTGGCTGAATCTAGCGAGATTCGAAATTTAGTCACTCTGATGAGTTCTAGACGACGAAACACGTATCAGTGGATAATTATATTGTAAAAATAATATTTATATATACCGCTCCTCATGTGGGGGTACCAAATTGGTTAAAGGGAAAATTATTCCCAACTCGCATTTACGTAAAAATGCACTTTCGTAAATTGAATTCATTCAAAACGTATCGCAAAAAGCAAAAACATCTCTCTCTCTCTCTCTCTCTCTCTCTCTCTCTCTCTCTCTCTCTCTGTATATATATATAAACGTGAACGTGTCTGTCTGTCTGTGTGTCTGTCTGTCTGTCTGTCTGTCTGTGTACATTTGTGTGTACGCAATAACTCAGTTTTTAGTCTATAGACTCGAAATTTGAAATACCGGGTACTGAGATTTGGGAAATGACGGGTGTCAGCCAGAAATTTGGCTGTTAAGGGGTCAAATTTCAACGATTTGACCTTTAAGAACTCTACCAAACTCCTCCGACAATTTTGGGTCTAGACACTTGAAATTTAAGATATAGGTTCCTTGAACCTGGATCTAACTTAATAAAGTGATTTGAGCCCGAAACTATAAATTTTAAGGGGTCATAATAGGGGTCAAATTAAAAAAAAATTGACTGCTTTTTCTTTTTTGCTCAACATACACTTCCGAATACTCGGGCAACGCCGGTCACCCATGCTAGTATATATATATATATATATATATATATATATATATATATATATATATATATATATATATATATATATAATGGACTCTGGCGTGGGTTTCGACCTATGAGGTTCGGCAACAACAATTAAATTGTTTGGAAATCCACACGCACGATTTGTTTTATAGTGGTGAAGCTTTGTGTAGAACCAACCACACTTATTGGTATTACTGCTAATCTTTGTCGGTGCAGACGACTTCCACAAGACGGAACATATAGTAGATCGCAGGATTTTACATCACAGTTTTCCTTCTCATGCATGGGAGCATCTCTCCCGGTGAACTAATGCGCCCTCGGATACAAGCCTGGGATATTCTTCGAATCGGCTCGATACATACAGCGCCTAGCCTTCAAAAATGATCACCCATCCGGTACTGGCCAGGCTCATTGTTGCTTAACTTCAGTGATCTGGTGAGAACTATTGTGTGAACGTGATTATGCTCTCTCTCACTCTCTCTCTCACATATATAAATATATATATATATATATATGTATATATATATATGTATATATATATATATATATATATATAAATATATATTCCAGCTTAAGAGTATTCGAAGATAAAAAAAAAAATAATGACTTAAACGAGATTCATATAATAGTGCTCACTAGTAAATGGAGCAAGATATGTTTTTATTTACATTCAGATCAACATTGTTCAAAGTCGCCACACTGTCATGACAATGTTTCGGTCAGTCTAAAAGAATCTACATCGCTTTTGAGAACTAGGTTTCAAAAATATGACTTGGATGCCATTAGCTGTAATCGAAACCAAAGCATGTACTTTTACATTGACAGTGGAGTTTAGGTAAGATTGTTTCCCATATAGACAAATAGAAGTAGCTACTTTAATATATATATTTATATATATATATATAAATATATATATATATACGTATATATATATTAATATTATATATATATTAATTTTATATATATTATATATATATATATATATTAATACTTTAAAATATATATATATATATATATATGCATATATATTAAAGTGGCTATATATATATATATATAGAGAGAGAGAGAGAGAAAGAAATAGATATAGATAGAAAGAGAGAGAGAGAGAGAAAAAAAAAGAAAGGAATAAACCATATTCTATGTCCATAAACGTTTCGTCTTTATTGTGACACTTTTTTCTTAATAGATGTATTATAGTACATAATAACCCGGAAAAAATTCCTTGAATACATTCATCTAGAAGAAGTCTTACAACAAAGACGAAACGTTGATCGAAGTATAACTTGGTTTGTTCCTTACCTCCCTCTCTTTCTTGTTGGAATACTATTTTCATTATTCTTATCACACACACACACGCACACACACACACACACACATGTATATATATGTGTGTGTGTGTGTGTGTGTGTGTGTGTGTGTACATGTTTACAGATAGATAGATAGATATTAAAATCCATTTCACTAAAATGGATTTATTTGGCAATGCAGTAAAATGAAAGGTAAATCGATTTCACGTGGCGTTCGGACGCACTTAAAGCGCCCCCTGGTTGAGTCATCGGAATAGTTATTGCTTAAAGTATGGTAACTCTTTGTTTTCTTTTATAATCTTTTTTTCCTCGATATCTTTTGTTTTCTTTCGTCTTAATTTATTATTACTTGCTGCCCAACTCCGCAGGAATTGTCGACATGTGATGCCAAGAAGACGATTTAGTTGAGGTGATAGAGACAACTAAATAAGAAGAGAAAATAAACAGAAAAAAATGAATACGAAAGAATTAAAACGAAGAAAAGAGAGAAAAAAAAATGTAACGACCCCTCCCCCCCCCAAAAAAAAATACTTTGAATCAATCACTTATTGAATATTATATATTACGAGAAATAATGTGCCCGGTGGACTAATTCGCAATTAATAAATAAATAAATTAATAAATAATAATAATAATAATAATAATAATAATAATAATAATAATAATAATAATAATAATAATAATTCTGATTTCGATTATGAACGTCTCTCTTGAAAGGGATGGGATTCATTTCCAGAGGATTTCCCTTAATCCCGGCTTCAAACCAGGAGCTTCAAAGATCAAGGGTTTTCCTTAGGATGTCGGTGGTACCTATAATTGCAGAGGTTTGAAGGCCGCCTAAAACATTAGAGATTTGTAGTTTCTTCAATTGTCCTTCCAGACGACTTGATACTACTCCTAGTGTACCAACCACGACCAGGATTATTTGTGTTTCAACCCCGTGTATACGCCTTATCTCCAAGGCCTGTCCCAGGGTACTGAGAAGTCTACAATCTGCCAGTTTTTTGAGACATTATCAATGACGACCAAATCCGGACGATTATGTTCCAATTGCTTGGTCGTTATGACACTTTTGTCCCACCATACCTCTATCTTGGCATCCTCATTTGTTCTCACTTCATCAGTCACCTCCTCAAAGCATTTTCCAGCACACTTCACCCCAACCCTCTTACACACCTCCCAATATATCCGGAGTCCCATGCGATCGTGTCTTTTGCGGTACTCTCTCTGGGCCAGTCCACTACACCCTGCTGCAAGGTGCGCAAATTATTCTGAGGCCTTACCACAAATCCGGCATTCTGCAGCAATTTCCTCTCCTAGAACCACTTTTTTTTAACAATCGTGTTTCTAATGCCTGCTCTTGTGCTGCACAAAGAAAAGCTTCAGTACTCTTAGCCAGATACCCAGCTCTAAGCCATTGCCACGATCTTTCACCAGCCACTTCTGCTATATCCTGGAAGAACTTTTCATGCATTTTCTTCATAGTTAGTTCCTCTGCCTTTTCTCTATCCATACGTTTCACATAATCAGCCTTGGTCACACATAACTCCACTTCATTGGCCACAACCTTAAGCATCTACTCCCCACTTCTAACCACATGCTCCTTCAACGACATCTCCTCGTTTCTAACACAATCTTTTACACTTTTCAATCCTCTCCCACCATCTTTCCTCTTTTGATACAGCCTTGCTACGCTACTTCGAATGTGAAATATACTAAACACTGCTAAAACTTTTCTTGTTTTGATATCAATGGCACTCAAATTCTTGTCAGACCATTCTAAAATTCCCGCACTGTATCTCAAAACACTGACTGCCCATGCATTTACTGCTTTCATTAGATTTCCTCCATACAGTTTCGACTTTTCAATTAGTTTCACTCTTCTAAGATACTCCTTCCTGACTTTTTCTTTCATTTCTCTGTTCATGATGCCTACACCCTCCAGCACTCCTAAGTACTTATATCCTGTATCTTCTATTTCGTCCATGATATCTCCATTTGGCAGCACTATTCCATTCGAATGAACCTTTTCTCCTCTTTTCATCAGGAGCACCGCACATTTACTAATCCCAAACTCCATCCTAATGTCTTCTGAGTATATCGCCACAAGTTCTACCAGTCTCTCCATTTTCTTTTCATTTCTACCTAATATTTTCAAATCATCCATAAACAGTAGATGGTTGAGGCGTCTGTCACCAGATCCAAAGTTATACCCCAATTTTTTTCTCTTCAAGAGGATGCTTAGTGCCATCATTATCATTACAAAAAGAAGCAGCGATAACGAATCTCCTTGAAATATCCCACGTTTAATGCCAACCTGCCCCATCTCCTCTCTGATGATGATGATGATGATGATGATGATGATGATGATGATGATGATGATGATGATGATGATGATGAAGAAGAAGAAGAAGAAGAAATATTTTTAGCGTTTATTTACAATATCATGTCAACGTATATTTGGGCTTGAGGATGAATGCCCTGGAAAAGTCACTTCTGATTAATGTTTAGTTTTAAAATATGCAAACAAAGAAATGACTTGCGACAATTTCAAATGGTTCCTGTTCTTTACCGTAAATTGAACTCATTAAACAGAAAAAAATTAAAATAAAACGGTAACGTGAGCCCGCGCTGGAACAGGGGACCATTCGAGCCGTTGCCAAATGCTCTACCTCTGAGTTATATCCCCAGAGGTCAATATTTTTTTTTAAGAAGAAATAATTTACTAACATTTTATTTTTTCCCTTGACGGTGTAGCTTTTAATATTCCTCTTTAAAAAGTATTCTATTTTTTCTGTAAGAAAGACTATTTTTTCGATTTTCGATACTTATCCGATGAATTTCTCTACAAAACATATCTAAGAACTCTGCCAGACATATAAATTAACTTGGTGCGAAATTTGAAAATAAAAGCTTCAGCTGTTTCGGAACATATGAGGAAGTAATGCACGCACACACACACACACACAAACACACAAAAACACACACACACAACGTGACTTTTATATTCTAGTAGATGTATTAATATAATTTTATAAAATCGACAGTCGGTTATCTACAATGAAACGTAGTCGTTGTCGGCTCCAACTCGTATTCGAGTATTGGGTCTTGTCGTTTGTCACCAGTCCCCTATCTTTCAGATGGATGCCTATGTGTAACATAGCTGTTGAGTCCGAGTCTATTGTGGAAAAGTTGTGGACAGTGTTCGGTAGGGTAAGAAGGGCGTGGCCGTTCTCGTTGCTCTTTCTTTCTTCTCCTCCTATCCTCTTCATTTTCTTTCCTTCTTCCCTCAAAGTCTACGGTGCCATCGTATGCTACACCTTTCTACATCTTTCTATCCCTGCCAAAATTCTTCCCATCGAGGACGGATCGATATTTATTAGAGCCAGGGTGCGACTGAATTGATCTTTGTGGTGCATTTTAGGGGCTCCCCGTGGCCTCATTCTCTGGACCAGTTTTCTATGCAGTATTTTCTTAGGGAGCCTTGAATTATCAATCCTGTGAGCATGCCCTACCCAGCGGAGGCGGTGATGGTAGCCTCTATGCGATGTAGACTACAATATATTGCCTTTTCCTTTCTTGGTCTTCGGGCCAGGATTAAAGTGTAGTATCTGATTTATATTGTATTTTTTAAACCTGAATAAAAGATTTGATATCTCTGACGCTTTACTTAAGTAATTGGTCTTTGGTCAATGCAGGGAAAACCCTTCCTACTGAGACAATTACTGTCGCAGTGCCTCCTTTTTTAGGGGAGCTGTTTTTTTCTGCACATTAAAAACGACGCTGTGTCACAGTTGCTTTCGTGAGGAAACAAATAAAAATCATCTATTCGGATGCTGCACTTTTTTTGTCTCAGTTAATAAAAGAAAAATCCCTTTTTTTACTAACCAGAATGCCCCCTTCTGGAGAGCTGATTTCCCCCCTACATTAATGATGTATCGTTATTTTCATGGAAAGTGTTCGACTGAGCTTCAGTCTATGGTTCCCCCTTCGCCAAACTTTCACAAGAAACACTCGTCTAGCAGAAAACACTATAAATAATTCCCCCACTCTTTATATGTGCCTAAACCTAAACGTAGATTCCATGAACAAAGCTTCTTTCTTAGAACTGCACGCCTGTGGAATTGTTTTCCGTTTTCCTGCTTTCCTGCTAACTACAATATGGTTGTGTTCAAGTCTAACGTAAACAAGCCGTTCCATATCAGTTAAATTTACCGAATTTCCATTACTAATGATTACTATATTTTACAATTTCTACTGTACACTCTTTAACCTTTATCCTTGAGTGGCCTCTTGACCTTGATAATGTGGTGATGCCTGTGTAAAACAAAAAAAAAATAACCAACCTTGTGCCTCTGACATCACAGTTAGGCAAGTAAAAAAAAAAAGAAAAGAAAAGGGCGATTTCACCGATTTCGATGACAACACAAATATTGGAATTTTGGAACATTCGTTGATCGGCATTACATCCCTATATATATTTGTTTCGCTAGATCACCGCAGTTAAACAACTAATGAACCTGGCTAGTATCAGATGGGCGAACATTTGGGAAGGCGAGGCGCTGGAGACACTGCACCGAATCGCAGACATTTCCATGACAATAAAAGAATTATTAGAATTAGAAGTGTAGAACATTCGTTGATCCTAGTTTAATGCCCAGCGACGTCTGTAGACACACACACGCGCACCCCCATATACTTATATATATATATATATATATATATATATATATATATATATATTTATATATATGTATGTATATGTATAAATATATATTTATCTCTACATATATGTGTGTAATTACATCCTGCAAAGCCAAAGTTTACGAGTAAAATACATATTTTTTATTGTCTCTGATCGAAATTATTTCCACGTGTTTGAGGAAAGCGAGAAAGTAAGCAAGGGAGTCTGTGAAGGATAATAAGATGTGTGGAAAAGTCATGATCCACGAGCTGATTGGCTAAAAAAAATTATGGATAAGGATCATCGTGTGTCTATTGAGACATTCAGTGCACAGTTTGATGTCAGTGTGGAAACTGTACGCACAACTATTCGCGAGGCACTGAAATTGTGAAAGATTTGCTCAAAGTTTTGTCCAATAGTGCTCCGAGAAGAGCACAGCCTATTTGACTATGGGCATCAAGGCAGTGCATCACCTTTCCTTTAGCTCAGACATTTCTCTCTGTGACTTTTGGTCATTCCTTAAGCTTAAGGAAAACCTAAGTTGCTATCGTTATAAGACAATTAGAGAGATTCCACCAACTTTAAATACCTAACCCCCGACTCGTAATTTAACCTCCTCCACATCTTGCCGAAATAGCTTGTAATCTAATAAGATCCAATTAAATTAGAAAAAATTAAATTACCAGAATTCACATGACTTCCTAAATTCTGGAGTGTTTATTTTTTTCGCTGCAAAATACCCGACCCTCTTTTTTTTTGCCAAATTCGTTATTATTTAATATAGGTAATTAATCGCGTGCTAATCAATGCATTTCAAACGGCAAGATTTGCAAGAATATTACTGCTACTACTAGTAAGAATATA
>NC_136512.1:84059482-84081982 GCF_053919585.1 Euprymna scolopes | reverse complement strand
AGAGAAAAAAGAAAAGAAAACTGGCTGTCATCAAACTTTTTTGTACAGGTATTAAAAATTATATAAGACTCTTGAAAATTCAGTATATCATTGTTATATATCGTGACTGGCAAATTTCCATGATTTCAGATTCAACTGAACAGCTAGGACAGAAAGTGGAATACACCCAACTAAAGAGTTGGTGAATTTCTAAAATACAATCTGGACGTGAGGATATTTCAGAAAAAACGATACGTAATAAATTTCTGTTTTAAACTTAAAATATTTCACAGCAATGTATGGAATGCTTTAGACTGCTTTTGGACCATCTTGCATGAATCAAGCATCAGTTTTTGATTGGCATAAGAAATTAAAGGAAGGAAAGGGGTCTATGAGGGATGATGAAAGGCGTGAAAGGAGTAAGGAAGCCAGAACATCAGAGTTGATTGGCCAAATAAAGAATTTCATGATTAAGGACCGTCGTGTGTCTATAGAGAAAATAAGTGCGCAGTTTGATGTCAGTGTGGGAACTGACACACAACAATTCGCAAGGAACTGAAAATTCGGGAGATTTGCGAGAAGTTTGTCCCAAGACTGCTCAGAGAATATCAAACTATTTGATCAAGATAGACATTGACAATTTCTTACCTTTCTTATAGTTCAAACCTGCTCCCTGGGACGTTTAGTTATTCCTTAAGCGTACGGAAAACCTAAGAGTCTGTCGTTTTGAGACAAGTGAGGAGATGGAAGAGGCTGTGACGAGGATCATTGACATGCTCACACAAGATGACTTTCATAGGGTTTTCCAGAAGTTCTGGAAAGGGTGCAAGTGCATTGCAGCCGGAGGAGATTACTTCGAAGAAAAGTAGAATTTCATGCGTGTACTAGCAATAAAAAATTCCATAGGAAAATAAGTCTGGAGACGTATTGGAGGCACGTCGTATGCATTCATGGTGTTTGTCTTTTACGTCATATCCTATTTCCGGTTATTTACTGGGTACTCACCATTTTCTCTCACTTGCACTCGCCAGATATTAGCCACTACTTTTTTAATTCTCCCTCCTTTTCAATTCTCAAACTACGACTCATTTTCTCTCCTCTTACTATTATGCGTTGAATGCTATCTTCTACCTTTCTCTCTGTCGCTTCCTCCCCCTTTTTTTATCCAATCTCTCAATTTTCTCTCCTCTTACCTCTACCTATCCAACACTACGCCCCTTCCTCCTCTGTTTTGTCCCACTTCGACCTCCCACTTATATTTCTCTACTCTCACGGCCACTCACCCGATACCAATCGCTACATTTTCTGCCCACTCTCTTTTTATCTCATCTCAAACTCATACTAACCTTTTTTCTATATCTACTCAATCGATGCTGCTCTATCTCTCTTCCTCTTTTTGTCCTCTCCCCATTCCCATACATTTCCCCTCTTGTAATTTTTAGTGATTCGATGTAACTTTCTTTTTCCCCTCTTTCAGCCTTCTACTAATCTTTCTCGCCTCTTACTTCCACCCTATCCGATGCTACTCCTTACCTTCCACTCTTTCGTTTCCTTCACGCTTTCTTCCGTTTGAAACACCACTCATCTATATCTCCTCTTATCTCTACTAATTCAATACCACGCGCAACCTTTTACCTTTTCTCTTCCTTCTGCTTTTTTGTCCATCTCAAACTCCTACTTGTCTTTTTCTATAGAAACCGAACACCTTTGTCAATAAAACAAAAAGTAAAAAAATAAAATGTCTGCCTTTTTGTTTTCGTTTGTCTACAAGTGCCCTGGAACATGGATATGCAGTTAATCGTTGTTGTTTGTTTTAATATATTTTTTTATTTCCTTTTGTACATTTTTTCTTCTTTTAATCACTTTGACTTTCCGACGCCATTTTTTGTCCCTAACTAAAAAGGCCGAATCGAAAAATGCGTTGACCAAAGAAACGAAAAAAAGATTACGACCAGGGAGAATTAAGCATACACATTGTAATAACGGGGACTTTAAAATATCAAATTAAAAAAAAACAAAAACAAATAAAATCAGCCATTTTTATGAAGTCAAACTTTTTCCTCAGCACTGAACTCGGATTAACTAGCCTAACTTTAAGAAAACAATTCTCCTTTCCGGCAGTTTACAATAGTAATTTTTTCGATTGGGTCTGATTTCGGCAAAAATCCTTACGTTTTCAAGAACATCTTATCACTTCTACCTAATATAAAGGCTTCCTTCAGTCTTGACAGACTATGGATACCCACTGTAAGGGTGCCTACGCGTGAATGTTTGTGGCAAGAGTTGCGCAATCAGCAACCACAGCTCTACTGAGTCGATATTGTTGAATACCAGTGGCAAGTGGAGGTTCAAGACGATTGAAAACAATGCCGAGATAAGCGGACATCGCATAGAGCGTCTAGCCTTCCCAAATGGTAACCATTTGGTACTGGTCAAGGTCAACGTTGCTTAACTTCGGTGATCTGACGAGAACCGGTGTGTCAACGAAATTGTACCGTACCTAATATAATCTCTCCAAATATATCAAGTTCTTCAGAAAATAATGGCCGATTTTAGCAACAGACATTTATTTATTGCGCTCGCCTGGGATCCATTTACCTTACAAATTTGCTTCCAATGTTCGGACGACGTTAAAATACTGACTTCAAATTCCCTGGGAATTTATTTTACTTTTAAACGTGAGTTCTGTCCAATATTTGCTTTGAAACATACTTTGTAAAGAATACCTGACCGCCATATATCTTATTCTTCGAAGCTCTTATTCCTACGACGACATTTCTAATACCACATTTGCTTTTCTGAGTTTTTGTGGATCATTCTTCCCCGAATCTGCGGATGTAAGCGGTTGTTTTCGGAAGCAACATGGCCGAGTGTGAACCCATGCAACAAAGGTATAATACTATTCCTCTTTTATTCGCATTTTCGTTATTAACATCTTATAGATTTTAACAGTGTTTTTGCATTTATCGACCCGCGATTTCCACAAAGTTGGCTAGAGCTCATTTGGCAACTAAAAATTACCGTAAATTATCGGCTCCGTCTGTTTTTAGCTTATACAAATCTATGAAGATTTTTTTTTTCAAATTAGAAGAAATTAAATGATTATTTTAACTAGCGGGACCTGTGAAAATTCCACAGGTGACTTATTCATTTGTAATATATTGATGTTGGCATTCTGTAGATGTTCAGTGTAAATTAAGATGCTCTAATATTATTGTAGCTCTTTTATTAAAACTGCAAAAGTATTTATCTAAGCAAGCAGGGCGCCCGGCGTAGCCCAGTAGTAAAGTACGCTCAAATATATTTTAATTCTTGCAGATTTCGTATATATTATTATAGAGTTAATGCCTATCGATTTTTATATATTATAAAGTGGCGATTAAAAAAAAAATATATATATATATATATATATATATATATATATATATTGCTTTCGGTCTTGCTTGAGGTAGTTGTTTGTATCTCCCTCTCTCTATGTATATAGTTATCCACATAAAGTACTGTTTCGCTGTTTCACAGCTCATCAGTGCGGCTAGACAAGCAACTACCTCAAGCCAGGACTGAAGCCCGATCTCCCAAGCGACAGTCGGAGATTCTAACCCTTGCCCGATACATTTGCTGTAATACGGGCAGTGAATTGACAATGTTCTGACATTGAACTTGAGTTCCTTCAGCTAATCGAAACCAAAATCAAAACTTAGGAAGAATTCTTGATAAAATTATTTAGAAATAAATAGATGAATTGTGCCGTATAATCGAAACCGATAGCCAAATTTCTGAAGAATTATGGGTAAAATTATTTATTTCAAGAAATGGAAGTCAATAACAATTAAACGACAGTCACTCGGATGTAAGCGAATAACACACACGCTTTCCTATTGATATATAGATCACGCAGGTTAGGGTTTATGGTTAGGAGTTAGAGTTGGCTTGGGTTAGATACATCGTTGTAGTTTTATTTATTTTATTATCATGTCTTTTCTGTTTATCGTTATGAGTTTCTCGTGGTGGTTTAATGTTTCGTGATCGCCCGCTTCCGTTTATTTCCGTCAGCGACTGAGCACACACGGGAAACTTCGTGGAAACCGCAGATTGGTAAATAAAGAAGTACCACTTTTGCATTTTGTTTTTACTAGCATTTCTGCCCGGCGTTGCCCGGTTGTTTCGAGATGTATGTTGAGCAAAAAAACAAAAAAAGGTCAATTTTTTTAACTTTGACCCGCTATTATGACCCCTTAACGTTTATTGTTTCGGACTCAAATCAGGTTATTAAGTTAGAGCCATGTCAAAGGAACCTATATCTAAAATTTCAAGTGTTTAGATCCAAAATTGTCGAAGGAGTTTGGTAGAGTTCTCAAAGGTCAAATCATTGAATTTTGACCCCTTGACAGCCAAATTTCTGTCCGAAAACTGATTACAAATATTTTCCCAAATCTTAGTACCCTGTATATCAAATTTCGAGTCTGTAGACTAAAGATTGAGAGAGTTATTGCGTAGGAAAATGTGCACAGACACACACACACAGAGGCACGTTCAATTTATATATATAATAGATATCGTATTTTTGTGTTTGTTCGAACTATTGTTCTCATCTTTAATTTTGTTCTGAAAAAGTATCGATCGATGTAACCTCCTATTTTCTCCGGGTGTATCTTTTCGAACTCGCGAATGTTTTTATCGAAATATTATTTATTAATACACGGGGGTAGTATGTTCTCTTTCCGTCAGCCATGGCTGGGTAGAAGTCTTTAATAATACACAATTGTAAATTGAATGTTACTCGCATTGAAGATCGAACCTTTAAACCTCTAGAAGAGTGTAACTTACAACTACATTTTAATTAATTACATTACCCACTAAGCCACGGATCTTGCGAACACTCTCTAAAGTTGGATGTTACGTCGGCTGAAACGTTGTGAGAATAACACTCAAGATGAGAACAATAGTCATAAAAATTCAAATAATATGAATTATCAATTCTCATCTAAACAAGGCCGATAGCCATTAGTCGCGTGCTCTCATGTAATGAATGAATGCGTGAATGTAGGATTGAAATGAAATTCTTAAAGATAAAATAAAATGACCGAAAAATGGGCTGAAATGACTTAAATAAATAAAAAGTAAATGACTTTAATGAACTTAAGGATGAACTGAATGACTTGAATGCTTAAAAATAACTGGAATCCTACAAAAACAACATGGATGATCTGGAGAATGACTTGAATGGCTTTGAGACTGACTGGTTATAAAGTGGGTGATCATTTTACATTAAATTAATACGGAAAAGTGATTCCCCACTTTATATCACAAAGTTACAAACATAAGTACAGCATGTAGTAAGAAGAGATACTACACTTTGGTCTTAGCCAACAAACCAAAAAAAAAGGTATTTATTTTCACCCCCACCGAGCAAATTAGGCACAAGGCCGATTTTTAATGAGAGGAGTGAAGGGGAAATGGGGACAATGTCCCCGGGGAGTAGGTGAGCTGGATAGTGACAATTGGTATGAAGGGTTATTATTTATTTGCTCCCCCACCGAGCAAATTAGGCACAAAGCCAATTTTTAATGTGAGGAGTGAAGGGGAAATGGGGACAACTCCCCGGGAGTAGGGGAGCTGGATAGTGACAATTGGTATGAAAGGTCGCCCCTATATTGACCAAGATCTTATATGTGGGGGCTGCCCCCACATATGGTGGTATTTATTTGCTACCCCACCGAGCATATTAGGCACAAGGCCGATTTTTAAAGTGAGAAGTGAAGAGGAAATGGGGACCAGCTCCCCGGGTAGTAGAGGGGCTGGATAGTGACAATTGGTATGAAGGGTTTCCCCTACATTGACCAAGGTCTTATCTGTTGGGTCGCCCCCCATAGGGTCTTTGCTTGCAGTATCTGTTCCGGCAGATACTACATTTTGAGGTATTTATTTGCTCCCCCACTGAGCATATAAGGCACAAGGCCGATTTTTAAAGTGCGGCGCAAAGGGGAAATGGGGACCAACTCCCCCGGGGAGTAAGGGAGCTGGATAGTGATAATTGGTATGAAGGGTTGCCCCAACATTGACCAAGGTCTTATCTGTGGGGTCGCCACCATATAGTGTCTTTGCCTGCAGTATCTGCCGGAACAGATACTACACGTTGAGGTATTTATTTGCTCCCCCACTGAGCAAATTAGCCACAAGGCCGATTTTTTATGTGAGGAATGAAGGGGAAATGGGGACCAATTCCCCGGGGAGTAGGGGAGCTGGATAGTGACAATTGGTATGAAGGGTTGCCCCTACATTGACCAAGGTCTTATATGTGGGGTTTCCCCCACATATGGTCCTTGCCTGCAGTATCTGCCGGAACAGATACTACACTTTGAGATATTAAATCTTTTATTCATGTTAAAAAATACAGAAAAAAATCAACGATGAACAAAAAACTTAGGCACATGGCCAACTCAAAAGGGGGGATTTTGGGGGTCGTTGGTCATCCTTGTCACTCCAGAACTAAACAAAGTCAAAAGTTTCTCCCAGCTAGTATCTTCTTTCACCATAATACCGCATTCACCCTTTCATATTGGGGGACGTCCTAGTAACTCCCAATTTTTAAAACATTTTTTATTGACGTGTAAAAATAAAAAAAGATAATAAAATGGTAACAATAATTCATTTGTGTCGAGGGCGGGGGAAGAAAAAACAAAAGGTGATTAGTAGGACCCTCCCAACCCCGTCTAGTTGATAGACTGCCCGTTCCACTAGGTTTGTAAAAGGAACCTCGCTTCTGCGGGTCAGTCTCTAGGTGGGGATGCCCTCTAGATGGGGGTGAATGGAGAAAAGAAAATTTTTGTGGGTAAGGGATGGAGGTTAGTTTGTATTTCTTTTTCTCCAAGATGGGTAAAATTTAGAGGAAGGGGTGAAAACAAAAATTGCAGGTAAGAGGGGATGGGGGATCTTGGAGGCTTCCTAATCGGGGAGGGATGGAACATACACTCAGCTAGCTGAGAGACTACTTGTTTAATTTTACTTTACAGAACTGCACGTTCCACACCTAGGCGGGGAACACGTATTCAAATTTGGCTCCTCTTCGTACACACAGACTTGCCACATGTATCCATCTTCTGTCAAATGCCGCGCGATGCAGCCTTCTTCTATCACATCTGATCTTCACCCGTAGTTGGTGTTTACAGAACGCGATCAGATCTTTATCAGAAAAAGACAACACCCCCCCGGCAACCTTGCAGACGCGACGTCCAAATCACCATTCTCGCCACGGCCAGGATCGTAACGTAGACCATTTGTCTTTCCCGGTCCCACGGCGGCCTCACGTTGTCCACCACATTGGATACAGTAATTGGGCGAGGATGCTCAGGATCGATGCGAGCCGTCACTCCGCTGATATACGACCAGTACTGGCGGAGTTCGCGGCAATCGAAGAAAGCGTGATCTGTAGTTTCTACGGCCGTTGTCCCACAACGGAGACAATCAGGCGACTCCAAAAACCCGGAACTGCATTGTATGTTGTTGAGTGGAAGTGCATTTCGGGCCAATCGCCAGGTCAGAGAGAACTCCGAACTGTTCAGATGACTCGAACCTGGCGCCCAGCTCCACGCGGAGCGGATCTCACTCTGCTGCCACCCCAAACGCGCGCATAGCGGGTCGTCAGCGGCCCCCTTCACTAGATCCCTGTGGAGTTCCCTACGGGTAGCAGTCACAAGGTCACTGGACCTTGGTAGTCGTTTTAGCGCGGCTCGGCACTCTTTCATGTAGGCAGATTCTCCCCGCGGCCTGCGACGGCTCTCGATGGAAGGGTCGAGAACGAGGTCGGGGAAGGCGGCAGTAACCACGGGGTGCCACGGTTGGTCTTCCTGCATATAGTGGCTCAGGAAGGCCAGCCTCTCAGCATCTCGATGACACTTCAAGTCCGGCATTCCCAAGCCTCCCTCACACGGACGTTGAATACAGACTTGTCTGCTCACCCAGTGTCTTCCTCTGTACCAAAGGAACGAGGACAAGAGTTCGACAAGAGCTTTTAGGTGTTGTGCAGGCAGGGGAAGTACGGACAGTCGGTAAAGGATGAGAGGAAAGACGTAAGTGGCGCATGCCTCAGCTCTACCCTTTAAGGAAAGTTTCCTAGGAAGCCATGAATTGACTGCAGCCTCCCCCTTTGACCGTACCTCCAACCAATTCTTGTCAAGCTGGAGACCCGGTCCGAACCACACGCCGAGGATCCAGACCGGGCCATCTGTCCAGCTGAAGGGCGCAGGAAGGTTTGCGTTGCCACTCCATGCGCCCAACCGCAGTCCTACCGACTTGTTGCGGTTTATCTTGGCCCCCGTGATTCTTTCGTACTCTGTGAGTGCCTCCGACACGACCTCAATGTCTCTGAAGCCTGACACGTGACATCATCGGCGAACGCGGATACCTTGGCAGCTGAGCCGCCAGGCAGAGCCATTCCGCGCATGGCCGAATTTGCCTCCCCATGTCTCAGCTTGCGGAGAAGAGGCTCCAAAGCCAGGACATAAAGCAGGGGCGACAGTGGACAACCCTGACGAACCGACCGAGAGATAACAAAGGGTTTCGAGCGCTTTCCGTTGACTTGCACGACAGCCATGGGCTGTCGATACATTATGAAGATCCACTTGCAAAAGTCCGGTTTAAAACCGGCGGCGTCTAAGACAGATGGCAGGAAACGATGGTCGACCCTATCGAAAGCTTTGGACTGATCTAAGTTGATCAGCGCGGCTTCCGTGTCGTCATCTATTCCCCCCTCTAGGATCGTGCGGATCAGGTGCAAGTTGTTCTGAATCGATCTCCCCTTCACAGCGTAGTTCTGTTCCGGTTCAACCAACTCGTCGATAACAACCTGCAGCCGATTCGACAGGACCTTGGCCAAAATCTTCAACTCTGAGTTTAGCAGAGTTATGGGCCTGTAGTCGTCTAATTCTTCCCCTCCATGCCCGTCACCTTTCTACAGCAATGTGATCACTCCCTTGGTCACCTGCCCTGGGATAGATCCCTGAGCAAACCAATGGTTGAACATATCCGTCACAAGAGGCAGAAACATGGGCGACAGCCTCAAGTACAGTTCGTATGGCAGACCATCAAGTCCTGGCGATTTGTCACAGCTGACCTGCTTCAGCGCAGTAAAGACCTCCCGCTCCGTCACCCGGCCCTCGCAACTAGCCGCTCTAGCCGCCTCGAGGCGGGGAGAGTCGGCCAAATAGTCACTAAACTCAAGGACCGGAAGATCGGGCTGCTGCGTAAAACGCTCCTCGAAATGTTCTCGAAACCCCTCGCATATCTCCCGAGTCGATTCCAGGGTGCGTCCATTCGGATGTTTTATTTTCGCAATGTATTTGTCCGAGCCACGCCTAGAAACCTCACGGCGCACGTCTGCATCAGAATTGACTGCTTCGTTGCCTATCTTTCTAAGCCTAGCTCTAACTACTTGGCCTTCGTAACGCTCGCTAGTCTCGCGTAGAAGGTCCTGCTTAGCTAGTTCCTGACTAACCCTATCACCCTCCCCCGTAGCCTGGGCTAGTTTCTGCTCTAGCTGCTTCTTCGTATTGGCCTTATCTAGTGCGAGGCGCTGGGCATACTTGACGGAGAAACTTCTGATCTTGGCTTTGAGACCTAACCACCACTTACTCCCGGTAACCGCCCCAACTAGTGCCTTTTTAATCAATTCTCTTAACTGATCTTGGAAGTCTTGTATCTCCAGAAGGGAGGTGTTTAACTTCCAGTACCCCGCTAACTTAGGCCTATTTCCTAGCTTCAGCCGGGCCATAACTAATTTATGGTCCGTCTGGCCTAGCCAAGTGAACGTGGGACAAGATAAGAAGTCTACTTCGCCTATCCTAACTAACATCCTGTCCAAATAGGTATTTGGATAGGAGGAAACGCTATTGGTCCACGTCCCCATCTCCCGCCCCGGATGCTCGAACCGAAACCTGTCGACCAGACCGCATCTAGCCATCAGATCAGCCAGGCTGGACTCGCACCTCTCCGATCCTCTAGCATCGCCTCCTACCTTATCTATCTCGGGGTCTAAGATGGCGTTCCAATCTCCTATTAGCACTACCCGCTTCCGACAATCTACAAACGCGTCAAGCTGACTGAAGAATGAGACCCTCTCACGAGCGGTGCTGGGCGCATGAACCGCGATCACCCGAAACACAGAATCTTTTACGGCAACATCGGCCACAACCAGCCTGCCCACCGCATCTCTATGGACAACGTCGACCGTCGCCGACAGGGTACGTTTAACCAGCACGGAAACTCCCTTCCCCCGCGGGCTGCCATATGCTGAGAAAACCTCAAAATCTCTGGCCAGCACCTGACAATCCACAGAGGAAACAAAATGCGTCTCCTGAATCGCAGCCACATCCACTCCCAGGGACAAGAGGTCGTGCCGGAGGCGAGCCGCCCGGCCCGGTGATCTCAAGCCCCTCGCATTCAAACTAGCCAAATTCAAAGCCATGGTACCTACCTTAGGGTGTGTCACACTCAGCACCGAAGTCAGCTGGGGAGAGGACGCCGACGTTATGTGCCATGCTCAAGGTGGTCAGGTTTTTCATATCCTGACCTTCTCTGGTAATGCCGCCGACGTCCAAAGGATAAATTAATTTTATGGCCCTGTAGAGTGACGGATGGACCAACACGGGGACCCTTCCCTTGCATTGTTTTGACAGTTCATCAAGAGAAGGGTCATTTTTTTTCACCAGTTCAATTCCCGGAAACGCCCCTTCAGCGGCCTGCAGCCTTGTCCACAAGTTGGTCTTGCAGGCCTCTGGAGTTCTGACAAAAGTTATTAGGAGTGGGGCGTCCGGGAAATTTGAGGGGATATTTACATCTTTCCCCTCTATCTGTTTGTAATCGAGCAGAGGTTTTAAGTTTTTCCTCTGCCGATGGGAAATGTCTGTGGCCACAGATAGAGGGTCTACATTACATAGTTCCTCAGGGGCAAGGACCTTTGGTCTGCAGGAGTCAGAGGAGTCTCTCCTCTCCCTCGGTTCATTCTTTTCATTTTCTTTTTGGGGTAGTGGCTCAGTTTGCCTTGGTGTGGGGACGGTTGTTTGTGTGGTGCCTGGTGTTGGTGTTGGTGTTGGTGTGGTGTCTGGTGTTGGTGCGGTGTCTGGTGTTGGTGTTGCTGTTGGTGCGGTGTCTGGTGTTGGTGCGGTGTCTGGTGTTGGTGCAGTGTGTGGTTTGGGGGTGGAAGTGGATTTTGTTGTTAGGGGTAGTGTATGTTCACAGGGAGTGGGGGGCCACCTTTTCTTCCTCTTTTCTTCTTTTGCTTTTCTTTTTCATTCTTTCGAAGAAGATTCGGGGAGAGGTGAGGTTAAGTTCCTCTCTCTCTCTCACTTGCGGATTCATCCTCAGAGGAGCAGTCTTTTCTCCGCTTGATCCCCGTCTCGATTGGTGTGGGGACCGTTAGTTGTGTCTGCTCCTCTATTTGCTGCTGCAGCTGTTTTTGTTGTTGCTGCTCTCACTGGTGTCGTTGCTGCTGCTGCTTCTGCTGCACTTGCTGATTTTGCTGCTGCAGTAGTTGTTGCTGCAGTTGTTTCCGCGGCATTGGCTGCGGTGGCTGTTGTTGTTGCTGCATTTGCAGAGGCTCCTGCCTCGATTTTTGGGCTGGTGGTGGGACGGTGGCAGAAGGGAGTACGTGTTTCCGCTTTTGTCTCACTACCGTGCTCCATTCTTCCCCCTTGGTCTCCTGGGTGGTTTGGGTTTTCCTTGGAGCTGGGGTTGGTGCTGCAGTTTCAGGGGTTGTTGCCGCCTGTTTTGGTGCGGCTGTTGTTTCAGGGGTTGTGACCGCCTTTGGAGTGTTTGATTAGGGGTTACCCTTTGGGGGCAACTCCTAACCATGTGGCCCTGCTTTTGGCAGAACCAACAGTGTGGACGACGGCCCTCCACCACTACCGTTATGCTGGCGTCTTTGTATGTCAGCAGCGGTGGTATTGCTCGAACACCCTCCCTCTTCAGCCTCATTGCTATTGTGTAGCAGCCCAGGTTAGTCCCAGTTTTTGACCGTACTGGGGTCACCTGTTCTACCTCACTGTACTGGCTGAAGAGGCATCCTAATACTTCCGCAGGTATTTGGGTTGGCACATTAAATATCTGCATTCTCTTGCCCTGGTATTCAGGTATTAGTTTGACTCTCATATGCTTTATTTCTTGGAGGGAGAGTCTCTCCGCATCATCCTTGGTGGGTAGGAGGATGTCCCACACAGCGAAGCTCCTCTGGTACAGGTATAGTACTGGGATGTTAAGTTTGTGGAGGAGCCCCACCATGTCTTCCTTCTTCATCCCTAGGAGGCGGTTTTCCGGTATATCGGAAATGGCAAAGGACAGGACTCTGCCCTAAATTGCCTCCCAGGCACCTGGTATGGGTTTTATATCCGCCCCCTCTATGTATTGTCTGTACTTTGTCAGGTACAGGTCTTTATACTCTTGAGGGGACAGTTGTTTTTCTACGGTCTTCCCCCACGCAGATCCTCTTGTTGGTGTTGGTATGGGGTCTTTAGTGGGGTTAGACCGTTTTTGGTCTTTTATGGAGGTCGCCCCTGCCTGTTTATTAGCGACGCTTCCTGCCTCCCCAGATGTCTTAGTCAGTCCTTTTGTGGGAGTGTCACATTTTTGGGCGGCGGCTCCATTTTTAGTGTCTTTTTCGGGAGCAGCTTCCCGTTTTGGGGAGTCGGCCTTTTGGGGAGCATGATCTTTTTTGTTTACTTTGAGGCCATCTGCCCCTTCCTCGTTTGTGAGGTCCAGGCGGTATGCCCCCTCATTTTCTTGATCTGCTCCCCTTTTGGGAGAGTAGCCCTCCTGGGGAGCGCTGTCCCCTTTATTGTCCTTTTGGTCTGGCACCTCCTCCTTTTTGTGGTTGGAGTGAGATGCTATTTTGGTTTTGCACCCCTTTGGAGGGAGTCGCCCTCGGGGGGAGCTGCTGTTAAATTTTCCCCCTTCTGGGGAGCGTCCAATGATGTCATACCCGGGCGGTACGCCCCATCAGCAGTGTTTTTTTTTTCCTGTTGGGGACTCGTCCTCTTGGGGAGCAGTAGCCCCCTGGCTGGGGGTATCCATATTGGTGGGCCCCTGGCTGAGGGTATCCATATTGGTGGCCCCCGGGCTGGGGGTGTCCGTTTTGGGTCCCTCTTTTAAAAAATTCACTGAAAAAAGTGACGTGGAATCAGCGTCCAAAGTGGGGAGCCGACTTTGGCGCCAAAAAGAGGTGGCGCCAAAAGGCGGCAAGAGGGGAGATAGAACTGAGAGAGGGAGTGGGAAGTTAGTGGAGGGAAGAGAGAAGGTGTTTCCGACCCTCCCTCGCGGGAAGGTCGTAAATTATCAGCTCGGATCCCCCCATGGGGGAGGGGGAGAGCAGAGAAAGACAGACATAGTGGGGGTGCGGACAGAACGCGACCCAAAAAGCTTGTCAGGTGTTCCGGGCACGAGAATGTGTCGCCAGACCAGCACTGTCTCGCACGATGTAGGTATCAGAACAGATACTACACTTTGAGATATTAAATCTTTTATTCATGTTAAAAAATACAGTCAAAATTAACGATGAACAAAAAACAAAGGCACATGGCCAACTCAAAAGGGGGGATTTTGGGGGTCGTTGGTCATCCTTGTCACTCCAGAACTAAACAAAGTCAAAAGTTTCTCCCAGCTAGTATCTTCTTTCACCATAATACCGCATTCACCCTTTCATATTGGGGGACGTCCTAGTAACTCCCAATTTTTAAAACATTTTTTATTGACGTGTAAAAACAAAGATACTACACTTTGATCTTGTCCCGAAGGCCAAGAAAAACTTATAAGCTAAGAACAGCATCTATTAACAATAGACCTTTGATCTTAACCAAAAAGGCCAAGCACAAAAGTATTACGGACAGACCGACCGACCGACCGACGCAGTGACTTATAGAGTCGCTTGCATGCGACTAAAAATTCAGACGCATAGCAGTCTATTATTGTTAGATAGCGGGTATCAAATTGTCGATGAATAATGTTTTGCTTGAAACGATTACGTGAACATATCGAAATGTTATTTTCCATGACCGGGCCTTCAAACGACAAGCGGAGACAATGTTCTATTGGTGGAGAGTTATACAAATTTACTTCTGTGCAGAATATACGGCATAATCACGTTAACACACCGGTTCCCGTCAGATCACCGAAGTTAAGCAACGTTGGGCCTGATCATTACGAAAATGGGTGACCAATTTGGGAATTCCAGGCAGTGTATGCAGGAGGACGTCGACACTTCAGTGCAAGAGTTGCAAAAACCTAACGTTGTCATCTTCCCTAACGGATATATACATGCAACAGGAGATCGCTTGTGAATTTCATACTCTCATGAAACTTACCCCTTCGGAGGAAGCCGGTTAAACTCGAATAGGGTTAGTAATGACGCACAAACACACATTTGTGAAAAGGAGGAGGAGAGTATATTATAACAACAATCTATATAATAGATAATATAATCTTCGAAAGATGACACAACACATAATTATATTTCATACTAGCGGGGGTACCCGGCGCATCTCAGTTGTTTGGAGGTGTGTGTGTGTGTGTTATGGGTAGTTAAAGAATAAGCTTAGTAATGACCCTGTTTAAATAATAAAAACAATGGTAAACTTCTCTAATAAATCGGCGAAACCAACCACCAAAAAAAAGAAAAACAGCGAACAAACGTAAAACTTCTTTAAAAAAAGAAATCTGAAGAACAAAAAGGAAAAATCAGGGGAAAAATGATGAACGTGTTCGGAAAAACGAAAACAAAAAAAAAATGGCATCAATAATATTTCGATTCGGTTAAGCCCATTCCAGGTTTTTAAGAAACTACGAAGTAAAGTAAACCCAAAACGGTGTTTTATCGTAACTGTCCCTTGTGAACGATCCCGCAACGGTGTAAAGTGGGGGCAGTGAAAGGAGGAATTTATTAGAGAGAAAAGAATTTACTATATCTATTAATTTTAACCGATTTTAGCAGTGAACACTCAGCAGAAAAAATAAAGAAATCTACGATTATCGAGGAAGTGGATAGGTAATGGGCCTATGAAACACCTCAGATATTCTGCTGCAGTTTGTACATATTACATTTGCATTAAATGTCTTGATTTTTAATCCTATTAAGGTAAAAATCAGATGGGAAAAAAGAGTTCATTTTATATATATATATATATATATATATATATATATATATATATATATATATATGGATAACATTTATTCACAAACCGTGTCAACATTTCGGAGATTATAACCCTTTTACTTCACATTTTGATCTTGACCTGATCGGCTTCCACGACGTCTACTCCTTGACTTCTTTGATTGACTTTCTCGACTGCCCACATGGACTGACTTCCACCTCATTAACTAACGTCCCTGTATATAAAAAAAACTATTTCTTTGTAATCATGTCATTTGCACGCCCACAAAGAATCCTATCAGAATCCTAATTTTAAATTTCTGCTTGTTATTGTTTATATAATCTAGTCAAGTTAAATCCCTAAAACGTCATTTAACAATATTTTGCATTTTTATCTTTAAAACAGATCTAATGCAATTACGATATTAATAATCTTCTTGCTCGGATAATTCGGCGATGCCCCGAAAGCGCTGAAGTGCAACATTATTTTGATTTCAATGACTATTTTCTAATCATGACTGTTATTATAACAACGCTTTGGTCGATGTATCTTTCGACTTTCTTCGGTGACGTTTAGTTTAAATCGGGAACCTTTCGACCGACCATTTTCAAGAGATGACTTCAGTAGCAATTAAAATAAAGCAATTTACACGTAATTAGAAATGGAGGAGAGGGGAGGAGTGAAACAGTTGACAAACACACCCACATATATTCATATATATATATATATATATATATATATATATATACATAATATAAAGCTGAACGTGTGTGTATGTGTGTGTGTGTGTGTGTGTGTAGTCACGAATAGGCTCCTATCTGGTTGACTATTTAAAAAAAAAACTGATTACATATAATGATAGAAGTTGTATCGAGGATCATGAATGGGTATGTTTGATCGGCCAGAACGGTGGTTCATTAAAATTGTGGGGTCTGCGTTCGCGCCTGGCCCCCAGAGTATGGAAATAAAAAATTAAAAAAAAACGTTTACAAGGGGTTTTGATATAGATGTACATAAGAATACTTTGAAAAGCATGTTTCAACTTAAATAGGGATGACATAATAAAATTGTGGGGTCTGCGTTCGCGCCTGTACTCGATGGAAATATAGCACAAACATTAACAAAGACTTTTCATATCTATTTGCGTAAGTATACTTTGATAATTATGTTTCAGTTTAAAGAAATATTGTATAATAAAAATTATTTTGTGTTCGTTCGCGCCTGACCTCGATAGAATGTAAATATGTCACAAAGTTTAACAGGGGGGGGTTAAAAGGGGCGGGGGTCCACAATAACATCTTAACTTTAATCTTAATTCACGTTAGCTTTTATTTATTTTTTTTAGCTGAATCATATTGTGTCGAATAATTTCACCTCATAAATTCACGTTCTTATTAAAGTGAACGCCAAAAAGTCAGAACTTTAGCTAATTCTCTACACAAATATTGCATAACTCTGTTGTTTTCCTTCTCCACTTGCACATAGCACTCTTTCGAAAATATATAAATAGGTAAATAATAAAAAATAAGAACGTTACTTGTAATCGTGTCAAAAAAGGAAAAAATCCTGCTCACGTGATTACGTGTCTTTTTAAAAAAATTTGCATAACCTTTTTATTTTTATTTATGTATCTGTTAAAGCTTTTTTTTTGTCAGTATACTAGAAGGAATTCCGTCGATTACAACCCTTTCTGTGTTCTTTACATTACAATAGTACAACCCTGAATCTGACGGCACAGTACTACATCGTTCAACACTGCAAAACTGAAACGAAGCTGTTCTGCTTGAAAAGAGCGCCATTTTCTTCATATTCATATCTATATCGATTCTTTGCTTTAAAAAACTAAAGTAATTACGTATTTACTTTTTTAATATCCCATTTTGCTGTTTCGGATTATTTTACTAAAATAAATAAAGCTTCATTATATTTGAAAAATGTTTTTGTTTCTTTGTTTTTCGATATTTCGTCGATATTATCTAGTAAGAGTGTTTAGTAAGAGCCAACAAACGACTACCTGAAAAGATAAATATACAAGAAATAAATGTTACCATAGTCAATAAAAGTTCAGTTCATGTTTTTTTTGTTTTGAAATAGTTTTTAATGCTCTTTACTTGAAATAATTTCAGCGAACCGAAATCAAAACGAAACGTGAGGCGATAACTACTTAAATGAATTTTATATAAACTACAGATGCCATAATCGAATATTCCTCAAGCACAAAATAACGGAAAACATTAAAATATGTTTATAAATATCCCTTACTTTGACGGACCTCTCTTGAATTGTTAACACAGAATGCCCAGGTTCCCCTCATTCAAATTGAAAACGGGGCTCTCCATTTCAAAGTCGCTGTCATTTTGATTTTTTTAACCGGTTCGTGAATTAAAAATAAAAATTACAAAACTACTTAAAAATACAAACCAATGAACTTTTCTACCAAAAAAGTAACTTTTATTGACTATGGTAGCATTTATTTCTTGTATATTTCTATTATTATATATATAACATTTTCGTATATATTATTTCAGAATAATGAATTATATATATAATTATATATATATATATATATAATTATATATATATATATATATATATATATATATATATATATATATATATATATATATATATATATATATGATAGTTATGTCTCGGAAGTAGAGTGAAAAGCACATCTTATTTTTCTTTTATTAATATTATTTTTTTTTTCCTTGTACACATGTTTGTGAATTATTCCATGGATTTCTGCCTTTGGATTATTATGGACCATCTTCTTCCAATTACGGGATTTCTTTGGATTTTACTTGTACAAATGGAAATTCTTTTAATTTTCTTGAAGTTTTACATTTGAATTTTACCGTCACTGGATTTTTTATCTTCCACCAGACTATCCATTCATGTGTAATCACCTTTTTCTTTACCATATTCCCTTTGCTTAACTCATTTTGTTTTGAAGTAAGATCTTTAACTTACTTGTTGTTTCATCAAATACTTCTGCATGCAAAATCCGATCCCGCATTTTGCTAATTCCCACCCTCTGATGAGAAGGAAAGTATTTCTTCGAAACTCCGCGGATGAAGGACTATCCATTTATCTAGTGTTTCTTTTCAGATTAAATATGTGTTTAACTCATTTCAAAGATTTTTTTAACATATTTTATTAACTGTTTTCTCATATATATATATATATATATATATATATATATATATATATATATATATAAATATATATATATATATATTTATATATATATATATCAGAATAATCAAATGCAATTAATTAACTGCTACGCAAATCCAATGATTATCTGTCTTACAAAATATTATTGGACGAGTAAATATAAAATAAAAATACAAGCTATGGTTGACGTTATGTTATTTGAGAAGGAACACCGAAAATTAATAAAATAGGCATCAATGTTTCGTCCCTATTCAAAAAAAAGAATTAAATATGCATGTACATATGCATTTGAATAATCGTTTTAATGTGTATATATAAGCATAGAATAATCGTTTTAATGTGTATATATAAGCATGGAATAATCCAACCTTTCCGCACGCACATTTATTGTTTCGGCCCAGAATTGGAAGGGCTTTAGGATTTTTTTCCATTTTCACTCGCGTTTGGTTTCTGCACTTGTTTGACTTCTACATTTTTCCTATGAAATCATGAGGATGTCCCCTGAAATAGGGACGAAACGTTGATTACTATTGTATTAATTCTGAGGTGTCCTTCTCAAATAACACACACACACACACACACATATATATATATACATATATATACATATATATATATATATATATATATATATATATATATATATATATATATATATATATATATATATTAGCAAAGTACCCGTCGTTGACTTTGTTTAAAAACAGTCTACAGAAAATGGACTCTGATTTATGAAAGTATGATAGGTTATGAAAAGGAAAGGGTTGTAAATTTGGGATGGATTTGTGGGTATCAAAACAAAGCAAAATATGATAAAAATAAAAATAAAATAGATAAAATAGATAAACCCCATAATTTATTATACCATACCTGTTTACACTGAAGCACTTATCGCAATATTTTGTGGATCTATATTGAAAAACCTTGTTAAACTTTGTGACATATTTCCATTCTATGGAGGTCAGGTCCATAATTATATTCTCCCATATTTCTTCAAACTGAAACATAATTATCAAAGTATACTTACGCAGATAGATATGAAAAGTCTTTATTAAAGTTTGGGCAAATTTCCATTGTATGGAGGCCAGGCGCGAACGCAGACTTCACAATTTAGTTATATCATACCTATTTAAGTAAAAACATACTTATCAAAGTATTCTTATTTACATCTATATCAAAAACACTTGTAGACGTTATTATTTTTAAATTTTTTATTTACGTACTTTGTGGAAGCAGACCTCACAGTTATAATTAACCACCGTTCTGCAAGATCAAATATACCCATTCCTATGTATCGATACATCTTCTATCATTATATGTAATCAGTTTTTTAAAATAGTCAACTATATAGGAGCCTATTCGTGACCACACACATACACACACACACTCACACACACACACATTCAGCTTTATATTATATATGTATATAATTATTTTTGTATTTATATTTATACACACATATATATGTATATATACATACATACACATACATATATATATTTATGTTGCTGGGTGTGTGGATATATATATGTACGTATGTGTATGTGTGTAGTTGTATATATGTCTTTATGTGTATGCGTGTAGTTGTATATATGTCTATATGTCTTTTGTCCTTATAACATCTCTCCCTTTTGTCTTTATAACATGTCCCTCTTTTGTCTTCATAACATGTCCCCCTTTTGTCTTTATAACACGTCCCCTTTTGTCTTTATAATATGTCCCCCTTTTGTCTTTATAACATGGCCTCTTTTGTCTTCATAAGTGGCCCCCCTTTTTTCTTCATAACATGCCCACTTTTGTCTTTATAACATGCCCCCTTTTGTCATTTATAACATGTCCCCCTTTTTTCTTCATAACATGTCCTCCTTTTGTCTTTATAACATGTCCCCGTTTTGTCAAGATAACATGTCCCCCTTTTGTCTTTATAACATGTCCCCCTTTTGTCTTTATAACATACCCCCTTTGTCTTCATAACATGTCCCCCTGTTGTCTTTATAACATGCCACCTTTTGTCTTTATAACATGTCCCCTTTTGTCTTTATAACACGCCCCCTTTTGTAATTTATAACATGTCCTCCTTTTGTCTTCATAACATGTCCCCTTTTGTCTTTATAACATGCCCCCTTTTACAATTTATTACATGTCCTCCTTTTGTCTTCATAACATGTCCCACTTTTGTCTTCATAACATGCCCCCATTTTGCCTTTATAACATGTCCCCATTTTGTCATCATAACATGTCCCCCTTTTGTCTTTATAACATGTCCCCTTTTGTCTTTATCATGTCCCCCTTTTGTCATTTATAACATGTCCCCCTTTTGTCTTCATAACATGTCCCCTTTTGTCTTCATAACATTTCCCCCTTTTGTCTTCATAACATGTCCCCTTTTCTCTTTATAACATGCCCACTTTTGTCTTTATAACATGCCCAGCTTATGTCTTTATAACATGCTCCCCTTTTGTCTTGATAACATGCCCCTTTTTGTCTTGATAACATGTCCCCTTTTGTCTTGATAACATGTCCCCTTTTGTCTTTATAACATGCCCCCTTTTGTCTTTATAACATGCCCCCTTTTGTCTTTATAACATGCCCACCTTTTTCTTTATGACATGTCCCCCTTTTGTCATTTATAACATGTTCCCCTTTTGTCTTCATAACATGCCCCCCTTTCGTTTTTATAACATGCCCCCTTTTTTCATTTATAACATGTACCCCTTTTGCCTTCATAACATTTCCCCCTTTTGTCTTTATAACATGTCCCCTTTTGTCTTTATAACATGTCCCGTTTTGTCTTTATCACGTCCCCCTTTTGTTATTTATAACATGTCCCCCTTTTGTCTTCATAACATTTCCCCCTTTTGTCTTCATAACATGTCCCCCTTTTGTCTTTATAACATGTCCCCTTTTCTCTTTATAACATGCTCCCCTTTTGTCTTTTTAACATGCCCAGCTTATGTCTTTATAACATGCTCCCATTTTGTCTTGATAACATGCCCTTTTTTGTCTTGATAACATGCCCCCTTTTGTCTTTATAACATGCCCCCTTTTGTCTTTATAACATGCCCCCTTTTTCTTTATAACATGTCCCCTTTTGTCTTCATAACATGTCCCCCCTTTGTCTTTATAACATGTTCCCCCTCCTGTCTTTATAACATGTCCCCCTTTTGTCATTTATTATATACAATCTCTCACATTCTGAAAATCCTATCATAAGTTGCTCGTTGGGTTTACATTGCTGGATTGCGTCGCTCTTTCGAGTTAAAAACTCCTACTTGTGAGACATCAGCAAGTTATATTGACTGGTTGGATGGCCGCGTTCCTTGTCGAGACGAAGTACGTTCATTTCACAGTCGGATTTCGTCGCGGTTTTCTTGATTTGTGTTTGTTAATAAAAATTATTGTGTGCGGGGCGTTTGCTCAGTTGGTAGAGTGTTTGCCTCGCATGCAAGAGGTTCGGGTTTCGAATCCTGAGTTCGGATGTGTCTAACTGATGAGCCAAATGAGGGCGAAAATCGAGTGTTGGAGTGACTGTCATGGCTCTTGTGAGCTGCGACGTTTTATGGCTGTGGAATTTATTATATACAATCTCTCTCATTCTGAAAATCATATATATGTGCGTGTGTGTTTGTTAACTGTTTCAGGAGGTTTGAATCACTTTTAAAGAATGTGTCAAATCGTTATCGTACTTGACTCTCTGAGTTTAGGTACACTTTCTAGTAATCTGTCTATCTAATTACTTAACGACCTATCTCTCTATTTATCTCCCAGTCTGACTATATGTCTGTTTATCTATCTATCTATCTGTCTGTCTGTCTGCGTGTCCATCCATCTATCTAATTATCTATCTATTTCGCACTATTTACCTAATTATCTATATATATATATATATACATTAATCTATCTATCCACCTATCTTTATAATAAACTACCTATCTATCTACCTACCTGCCTGTTTAACTACCTGCCCGTTTATGTGTGTCAGTATCTCTCTCTCTCTCTCTCTATATATATATATATATATATATATATATATATATATGTATGCATGTATTTATCCATTAATCTATCTACACATTTATCTATCTGAGTATCTATCTATTAATCAATCAATCAATCTATCTATTTATCTAATTACATATACGTATATATAATTATTTATCTAATTATATGCATATACCCATTCATCTATCTATCTATCTATCTATCT